>NW_027479751.1:0-69455 GCF_051014685.1 Ptiloglossa arizonensis
AAGCGTTTGGAGCAGCAGAATTGCGAAAAATTTTTTGCCTTCTCAACCATTTCTTAGGTTCAAACTCCCATATCTCGCGAACGGATTGACCTAACCCAAAAATTCCTGTTGCATCTGAAAGTAGAAACTCGCCCGATTACAACGGTATGTGTATTTTTTCCCTAGGCCATTCTGGTTAAGCGTTTGGAGCAGCAGAATTGCGAAAAATTTTTTGCCTTCTCAACCATTTCCTAGGTTCAAACTCCCATATCTCGTGAACGGATTGACCTAACCAAAAAATTCCTGTTGCATCTGAAAGTAGAAACTCGCCCGATTACAACGGTATGTGTATTTTTTCCCTAGCCCATTCTTGTTAAGCGTTTGGTTCAGCAGAATTGCGAAAAATTTGTTCTCTTCTCAACCATTTCTTAGTTTCAAACTCCCATATCTCGCGAACGGATTGACCTCACCCAAAAATTCCTATTGCATCTGAAAGTAGAAACTAGCCCGATTACAACGGTATATGTATTTTCTCCCTAGGCCATTCTGGTAAAGCGTTTGGAGCAGCAGAATTGCGAAAAATTTTTTGCCTTCTCAACCATTTCTTGGCTCAAACTCCCATATCTCGCGAACGGATTGTCCTAACCCAAAAATTCCAATTGCATCTGAAAGTAGAAACTCGCCCGATTACAACGGTATGTGTATTTTTTCCCTAGGCCATTCCTGTTAAGCGTTTGGAGCAGCAGAATTGCGAAAAATTTTTTGCCTTCTCAACCATTTCTTGGCTTCAAACTCCCATATCTCGCGAACGGATTGACCTAACCCAAAAATTCCTATTGCATCTGAAAGTAGAAACTCGCCCGATTACAACGGTATGTGTATTTTTTCCCTAGCCCATTCTTGTTAAGCGTTTGGTTCAGCAGAATTGCGAAAAATTTGTTGTCTTCTCAACCATTTCTTAGTTTCAAAGTCCCATATCTCGCGAATGGATTGACCAAACCCACAAATTCCTGCTGCGTCTGAAAGTAGAAACTAGCCCGATTACAACGGTATGTGTATTTTTTCCTTAGCCCATTCTGGTTAAGCGTTTGGAGCAGCAGAATTGCGAAAAATTTGTTGTCTTCTCAACCATATCTTGGCTTCAAACTCCCATATCTCGAGAACGGATTGACCTAACCCAAAAATTCCAATTGCATCTGAGAGTAGAAACTCGCCCGATTACAACGGTATGTGTATTTTTTCCCTGGCCCATTCTGGTTGAGCGTTTGGAGCAGCAGAAGTGCAAAAAATTTGTTGTCTTCTCAACCATTTCTTAGCTTCAAACTCCCATATCTCGCGAACGGATTGACCTAACCCAAAAATTCCTGTTGCATCTGAAAGAAGAAACTCGCCCGATTACAACGGTATGTGTATTTTTTCCCTAGGCCATTCTTGTTAAGCGTTTGGAGCAGCAGAATTGCGAAAAATTTTTTGCCTTCTCAACCATTTCTTGGCTTCAAACTCCCATATCTCGCGAACGGATTGAACTAACCCAAAAATTCCTATTGCATCTGAAAGTAGAAACTCGCCCGATTACAGAGGTATGTGTATTTTTTCCCTAGGCCATTCTGGCTAAGCGTTTGGAGCAGCAGAATTGCGAAAAATTTGTTGTCTTCTCAACCATTTCTTGGCTTCAAACTCCCATATCTCGCGAACGGATTGACCTAACCCAAAAATTCCTGTTGTGTCTGAAAGTAGAAACTCGCCCGATTGCAGCGGTATGTGTATTTTTTCCTTAGCCCATTCTGGTTAAGCGTTTGGAGCAGCAGAATTGCGAAAAATTTGTTGTCTTCTCAACCATATCTTGGCTTCAAACTCCCATATCTCGCGAACGGATTGACCTAACCCAAAAATTCCAATTGCATCTGAAAGTAGAAACTCGCCCGATTACAACGGTTTGTGTATTTTTTCCCTAGCCCATTCTGGTTAAGCTTTTGGAGCAGCAGAAGTGCGAAAAATTTGTTGTCTTCTCAACCATTTCTTAGCTTCAAACTCCCATATCTCGCGAACGGATTGACCTAACCCAAAAATTCCTGTTGCATCTGAAAGTAGAAACTCGCCCGATTACAACTGTATGTGTATTTTTTCCCTAGGCCATTCTTGTTAAGCGTTTGGAGCAGCAGAATTGCGAAAAATTTTTTGCCTTCTCAACCATTTCTTGGCTTCAAACTCCCATATCTCGCGAACGGATTGAACTAACCCAAAAATTCCTATTGCATCTGAAAGTAGAAACTCGCCCGATTACAGAGGTATGTGTATTTTTTCCCTAGGCCATTCTGGCTAAGCGTTTGGAGCAGCAGAATTGCGAAAAATTTGTTGTCTTCTCAACCATTTCTTGGCTTCAAACTCCCATATCTCGCGAACGGATTGACCTAACCCAAAAATTCCTGTTGTGTCTGAAAGTAGAAACTCGCCCGATTGCAGCGGTATGTGTATTTTTTCCTTAGCCCATTCTGGTTAAGCGTTTGGAGCAGCAGAATTGCGAAAAATTTGTTGTCTTCTCAACCATATCTTGGCTTCAAACTCCCATATCTCGCGAACGGATTGACCTAACCCAAAAATTCCAATTGCATCTGAAAGTAGAAACTCGCCCGATTACAACGGTTTGTGTATTTTTTCCCTAGCCCATTCTGGTTAAGCTTTTGGAGCAGCAGAAGTGCGAAAAATTTGTTGTCTTCTCAACCATTTCTTAGCTTCAAACTCCCATATCTCGCGAACGGATTGACCTAACCCAAAAATTCCTGTTGCATCTGAAAGTAGAAACTCGCCCGATTACAACGGTATGTGTATTTTTTCCCTAGGCCATTCTTGTTAAGCGTTTGGAGCAGCAGAATTGCGAAAAATTTTTTGCCTTCTCAACCATTTCTTGGATTCAAACTCCCATATCTCGCGAACGGATTGACCTAACCCAAAAATTCCTATTGCATCTGAAAGTAGAAACTCGCCCGATTACAGCGGTATGCGTATTTTTTCCCTAGGCCATTCTGGTTAAGCGTTTGGAGCAGCATAATTGCGAAAAATTTTTTGCCTTCTCAACCATTTCTTGGCTTCAAACTCCCACATCTCGCGAACGGATTGACCTAACCCAAAAATTCCTATTGCATCTGAAAGTAGAAACTCGCCCGATTACAACGGTATGTGTATTTTTTCCCTAGGCCATTCTTGTTAAGCGTTTGGAGCAGCAGAATTGCGAAAAATTTTTTGCCTTCTCAGCCATTTCTTGGATTCAAACTCCCATATCTCGCGAACGGATGGACCTTACCCAAAAATTCCTATTGCATCTGAAAGTAGAAACTCGCCCGATTACAGCGTTATGTGTATTTTTCCCCTAGGCCATTCTGGTTAAGCGTTTGGAGCAGCAGAATTGCGAAAAATTTTTTGCCTTCTCAACCATTTCTTGGCTCAAACTCCCATATCTCGCGAACGGATTAACCTAACCCAAAAATTCCTATTGCATCTGAAAGTAGAAACCCGCCCGATTACAACGGTATGTGTATTTTTTCCCTAGGCCATTCTGGTTAAGCGTTTGGAGCAGCATAATTGCGAAAAATTTTTTGCCTTCTCAACCATTTCTTGGCTTCAAACTCCCACATCTCGCGAACGGATTGACCTAACCCAAAAATTCCTATTGCATCTGAAAGTAGAAACCCGCCCGGTTACAACGGTATGTGTATTTTTTCCCTAGGCCATTCTGGTTAAGCGTTTGGAGCAGCAGAATTGCGAAAAATTTGTTGTCTTCTCAACCATTTCTTGGCTTTAAACTCCCATATCTCGCGAACGGATTGACCTAACCCAAAAATTCCTATTGCATCTGAAAGTAGAAACTCGCCCGATTACAACGGTATGTGTATTTTTTCCCTAGGCCATTCTGGTTAAGCGTTTGGAGCAGCAGAAGTGCGAAAAATTTGTTGTCTTCTCAACCATTTCTTAGGTTCAAACTCCCATATCTCGCGAACGGATTGACCTAACCCAAAAATTCCTGTTGCATCTGAAAGTAGAAACTCGCCCGATTACAACGGTATGTGTATTTTTTCCCTAGCCCATTCTTGTTAAGCGTTTGGTTCAGCAGAATTGCGAAAAATTTGTTGTCTTCTCAACCATTTCTTAGTTTCAAAGTCCCATATCTCGCGAATGGATTGACCAAACCCACAAATTCCTGCTGCGTCTGAAAGTAGAAACTAGCCCGATTACAACGGTATGTGTATTTTTTCCCTAGGCCATTCTGGTTAAGCGTTTGGAGCAGCAGAATTGCGAAAATTTTTTTGCCTTCTCAACCATTTCTTAGGTTCAAACTCCCATATCTCGCGAACGGATTGACCTAACCCAAAAATTCCTGTTGCATCTGAAAGTAGAAACTCGCCCGATTACAACGGTATGTGTATTTTTTCCCTAGCCCATTCTTGTTAAGCGTTTGGTTCAGCAGAATTGCGAAAAATTTGTTGTCTTCTCAACCATTTCTTAGTTTCAAAGTCCCATATCTCGCGAATGGATTGACCAAACCCACAAATTCCTGCTGCGTCTGAAAGTAGAAACTAGCCCGATTACAACGGTATGTGTATTTTCTCCCTAGGCCATTCTGGTTAAGCGTTTGGAGTAGCAGAATTGCGAAAATTTTTTTGCCTTCTCAACCATTTCTTGGCTTCAAACTCCCATATCTCGCGAACGGATTGACCTCACCCAAAAATTCCTATTGCATCTGAAAGTAGAAACTAGCCCGATTACAACGGTATATGTATTTTCTCCCTAGGCCATTCTGGTTAAGCGTTTGGAGCAGCAGAATTGCGAAAAATTTGTTGCCTTTTCAACCATTTCTTGGCTTCAAACTCCCATATCTCGCGAACGGATTGACCTCACCCAAAAATTCGTGTTGCATCTGAAAGTAGAAACTCGCCCGATTACAACGGTATGTGTATTTTTTCCCTAGGCCATTCCTGTTAAGCGTTTGGAGCAGCAGAATTGCGAAAAATTTTTTGGCTTCTCAACCTTTTCTTGGCTTCAAACTCCCATATCTCGCGAACGGATTGACCTAACTCAAAAATTCCTGTTGCGTCTGAAAGTAGAAACTCGCCCGATTACAGCAGTATGTGTATTTTTACCCTAGGCCATTCTGGTTAAGCGTTTGGAGCAGCAGAATTGCGAAAAATTTTTGCCTTCTCAACCATTTCTTGGCTCAAACTCCCATATCTCGCGAACGGATTGACCTAACCCAAAAATTCCAATTGCATCTGAAAGTAGAAACTCGCCCGATTACAACGGTATGTGTATTTTTTCCCTAGGCCATTCCGGTTAAGCGTTTGGAGCAGCAGAATTGCGAAAAATTTGTTGCCTTCTCAACCATTTCTTGGCTTCAAACTCCCATATCTCGCGAACGGATTGACCTCACCCAAAAATTCTTGTTGCATCTGAAAGTAGAAACTCGCCCGATTACAACGGTATGTGTATTTTTTCCCTAGGCCATTCTGGTTAAGCGTTTGGAGCAGCATAATTGCGAAAAATTTTTTGCCTTCTCAACCATTTCTTGGCTTCAAACTCCCACATCTCGCGAACGGATTGACCTAACCCAAAAATTCCTATTGCATCTGAAAGTAGAAACCCGCCCGATTACAACGGTATGTGTATTTTTTCCCTAGGCCATTCTGGTTAAGCGTTTGGAGCAGCAGAATTGCGAAAAATTTGTTGTCTTCTCAACCATTTCTTGGCTTCAAACTCCCATATCTCGCGAACGGATTGAACTAACCCAAAAATTCCTATTGCATCTGAAAGTAGAAACTCGCCCGATTACAGCGGTATGTGTATTTTTTCCCTAGGCCATTCTGGTTAAGCGTTTGGAGCAGCAGAATTGCGAAAAATTTATTGCCTTCTCAACCATTTCTTGGCTTCAAACTCCCATATCTCGCGAACGGATTGACCTAACCCAAAGTTCCTATTGCATCTGAAAGTAGAAACTCGCCCGATTACAGCGGTATGTGTATTTTTTCCCTAGGCCATTCTGGTTAAGCGTTTGGAGCAGCAGAATTGCGAAAAATTTTCTGCCTTCTCAACCATTTCTTGGCTTCAAACTCCCATATCTCGCGAACGGATTGACCTAACGCAGAAATTCCTATTGCATCTGAAAGTAGAAACTCGCCCGATTACAGCGTTATGTGTATTTTTCCCCTAGGCCATTCTGGTTAAGCGTTTGGAGCAGCAGAATTGCGAAAAATTTTTTGCCTTCTCAACCATTTCTTGGCTCAAACTCCCATATCTCGCGAACGGATTGACCTAACCCAAAAATTCCAATTGCATCTGAAAGTAGAAACTCGCCCGATTACAACGGTATGTGTATTTTTTCCCTAGGCCATTCCGGTTAAGCGTTTGGAGCAGCAGAATTGCGAAAAATTTGTTGTCTTCTCAACCATTTCTTAGCTTCAAACTCCCATATCTCGCGAACGGATTGACCTAACCCAAAAATTCCTGTTGCATCTGAAAGTAGAAACTCGCCCGATTACAACGGTATGTGTATTTTTTCCCTAGGCCATTCCTGTTAAGCGTTTGGAGCAGCAGAATTGCGAAAAATTTTTTGCCTTCTCAACCATTTCTTGGCTTCAAACTCCCATATCTCGCGAACGGATTGACCTAACTCAAAAATTCCTGTTGCGTCTGAAAGTAGAAACTCGCCCGATTACAGCGGTATGTGTATTTTTACCCTAGGCCATTCTGGTTAAGCGTTTGGAGCAGCAGAATTGCGAAAAATTTTTTGCCTTCTCAACCATTTCTTGGCTTCAAACTCCCATATCTCGCGAACGGATTGACCTCACCCAAAAATTCCTATTGCATCTGAAAGTAGAAACTAGCCCGATTACAACGGTATGTGTATTTTCTCCCTAGGCCATTCTGGTTAAGCGTTTGGAGCAGCATAATTGCGAAAAATTTTTTGCCTTCTCAACCATTTCTTGGCCCAAACTCCCATATCTCGCGAACGGATTGACCTAACCCAAAAATTCCAATTGCATCTGAAAGTAGAAACTCGCCCGATTACAACGGTTTGTGTATTTTTTCCCTAGGCCATTCCTGTTAAGGGTTTGGAGCAGCATAATTGCGAAAAATTTTTTGCCTTCTCAACCATTTCTTGGCTTCAAACTCCCACATCTCGCGAACGGATTGACCTAACCCAAAAATTCCTATTGCATCTGAAAGTAGAAACCCGCCCGATTACAACGGTATGTGTATTTTTTCCCTAGGCCGTTCTGGTTAAGCGTTTGGAGCAGCAGAATTGCGAAAAATTTGTTGTCTTCTCAACCATTTCTTGGCTTCAAACTCCCATATCTCGCGAACGGATTGAACTAACCCAAAAATTCCTATTGCATCTGAAAGTAGAAACTCGCCCGATTACAGCGGTATGTGTATTTTTTCCCTAGGCCATTCTGGTTAAGCGTTTGGAGCAGCAGAATTGCGAAAAATTTATTGCCTTCTCAACCATTTCTTGGCTTCAAACTCCCATATCTCGCGAACGGATTGACCTAACCCAAAGTTCCTATTGCATCTGAAAGTAGAAACTCGCCCGATTACAGCGGTATGTGTATTTTTTCCCTAGGCCATTCTGGTTAAGCGTTTGGAGCAGCAGAATTGCGAAAAATTTTCTGCCTTCTCAACCATTTCTTGGCTTCAAACTCCCATATCTCGCGAACGGATTGACCTAACGCAGAAATTCCTATTGCATCTGAAAGTAGAAACTCGCCCGATTACAGCGTTATGTGTATTTTTCCCCTAGGCCATTCTGGTTAAGCGTTTGGAGCAGCAGAATTGCTAAAAATTTTTTGCCTTCTCAACCATTTCTTGGCTCAAACTCCCATATCTCGCGAACTGATTGACCTAACCCAAAAATTCCAATTGCATCTGAAAGTAGAAACTCGCCCGATTACAACGGTATGTGTATTTTTTCCCTAGGCCAATCCGGTTAAGCGTTTGGAGCAGCAGAATTGCGAAAAATTTGTTGTCTTCTCAACCATTTCTTAGCTTCAAACTCCCATATCTCGCGAACGGATTGACCTAACCCAAAAATTCCTGTTGCATCTGAAAGTAGAAACTCGCCCGATTACAACGGTATGTGTATTTTTTCCCTAGGCCATTCCTGTTAAGCGTTTGGAGCAGCAGAATTGCGAAAAATTTTTTGCCTTCTCAACCATTTCTTGGCTTCAAACTCCCATATCTCGCGAACGGATTGACCTAACTCAAAAATTCCTGTTGCGTCTGAAAGTAGAAACTCGCCCGATTACAGCGGTATGTGTATTTTTACCCTAGGCCATTCTGGTTAAGCGTTTGGAGCAGCAGAATTGCGAAAAATTTGTTGCCTTCTCAACCATTTCTTGGCTTCAAACTCCCATATCTCGCGAACGGATTGACCTCACCCAAAAATTCCTATTGCATCTGAAAGTAGAAACTAGCCCGATTACAACGGTATGTGGATTTTCTCCCTAGGCCATTCTGGTTAAGCGTTTGGAGCAGCATAATTGCGAAAAATTTTTTGCCTTCTCAACCATTTCTTGGCCCAAACTCCCATATCTCGCGAACGGATTGACCTAACCCAAAAATTCCAATTGCATCTGAAAGTAGAAACTCGCCCGATTACAACGGTTTGTGTATTTTTTCCCTAGGCCATTCCTGTTAAGGGTTTGGAGCAGCAGAATTGCGAAAAATTTGTTGCCTTCTCAACCATTTCTTGGCTTCAAACTCCCATATCTCGCGAACGGATTGACCTCACCCAAAAATTCGTGTTGCATCTGAAAGTAGAAACTCGCCCGATTACAACGGTATGTGTATTTTTTCCCTAGGCCATTCTGGTTAAGCGTTTGGAGCAGCATAATTGCGAAAAATTTTTTGCCTTCTCAACCATTTCTTGGCTTCAAACTCCCACATCTCGCGAACGGATTGACCTAACCCAAAAATTCCTATTGCATCTGAAAGTAGAAACCCGCCCGATTACAACGGTATGTGTATTTTTTCCCTAGGCCGTTCTGGTTAAGCGTTTGGAGCAGCAGAATTGCGAAAAATTTGTTGTCTTCTCAACCATTTCTTGGCTTCAAACTCCCATATCTCGCGAACGGATTGAACTAACCCAAAAATTCCTATTGCATCTGAAAGTAGAAACTCGCCCGATTACAGCGGTATGTGTATTTTTTCCCTAGGCCATTCTGGTTAAGCGTTTGGAGCAGCAGAATTGCGAAAAATTTATTGCCTTCTCAACCATTTCTTGGCTTCAAACTCCCATATCTCGCGAACGGATTGACCTAACCCAAAGTTCCTATTGCATCTGAAAGTAGAAACTCGCCCGATTACAGCGGTATGTGTATTTTTTCCCTAGGCCATTCTGGTTAAGCGTTTGGAGCAGCAGAATTGCGAAAAATTTTCTGCCTTCTCAACCATTTCTTGGCTTCAAACTCCCATATCTCGCGAACGGATTGACCTAACGCAGAAATTCCTATTGCATCTGAAAGTAGAAACTCGCCCGATTACAGCGTTATGTGTATTTTTCCCCTAGGCCATTCTGGTTAAGCGTTTGGAGCAGCAGAATTGCTAAAAATTTTTTGCCTTCTCAACCATTTCTTGGCTCAAACTCCCATATCTCGCGAACTGATTGACCTAACCCAAAAATTCCAATTGCATCTGAAAGTAGAAACTCGCCCGATTACAACGGTATGTGTATTTTTTCCCTAGGCCATTCCGGTTAAGCGTTTGGAGCAGCAGAATTGCGAAAAATTTGTTGTCTTCTCAACCATTTCTTAGCTTCAAACTCCCATATCTCGCGAACGGATTGACCTAACCCAAAAATTCCTGTTGCATCTGAAAGTAGAAACTCGCCCGATTACAACGGTATGTGTATTTTTTCCCTAGGCCATTCCTGTTAAGCGTTTGGAGCAGCAGAATTGCGAAAAATTTTTTGCCTTCTCAACCATTTCTTGGCTTCAAACTCCCATATCTCGCGAACGGATTGACCTAACTCAAAAATTCCTGTTGCGTCTGAAAGTAGAAACTCGCCCGATTACAGCGGTATGTGTATTTTTACCCTAGGCCATTCTGGTTAAGCGTTTGGAGCAGCAGAATTGCGAAAAATTTTTTGCCTTCTCAACCATTTCTTGGCTTCAAACTCCCATATCTCGCGAACGGATTGACCTCACCCAAAAATTCCTATTGCATCTGAAAGTAGAAACTAGCCCGATTACAACGGTATGTGTATTTTCTCCCTAGGCCATTCTGGTTAAGCGTTTGGAGCAGCATAATTGCGAAAAATTTTTTGCCTTCTCAACCATTTCTTGGCCCAAACTCCCATATCTCGCGAACGGATTGACCTAACCCAAAAATTCCAATTGCATCTGAAAGTAGAAACTCGCCCGATTACAACGGTTTGTGTATTTTTTCCCTAGGCCATTCCTGTTAAGGGTTTGGAGCAGCAGAATTGCGAAAAATTTTTTGCCTTCTCAACCATTTTTTGGTTTCAAACTCCCATATCTCGCGAACGGATTGACATAACTCAAAAATTCCTGTTGCGTCTGAAAGTAGAAACTCGCCCGATTACAGCAGTATGTGTATTTTTACCCTAGGCCATTCTGGTTAAGCGTTTGGAGCAGCAGAATTGCGAAAAATTTTTTGCCTTCTCAACCATTTCTTGGCTTCAAACTCCCATATCTCGCGAACGGATTGACCTCACCCAAAAATTCCTATTGCATCTGAAAGTAGAAACTAGCCCGATTACAACGGTATGTGTATTTTCTCCCTAGGCCATTCTGGTTAAGCGTTTGGAGCAGCAGAATTGCGAAAAATTTTTTGCCTTCTCAGCCATTTCTTGGCCAAAACTCCCATATCTCGCGAACGGATTGACCTAACCCAAAAATTCCAATTGCATCTGAAAGTAGAAACTCGCCCGATTACAACGGTTTGTGTATTTTTTCCCTAGGCCATTCTGGTTAAGCGTTTGGAGCAGCATAATTGCGAAAAATTTTTTGCCTTCTCAACCATTTCTTGGATTCAAACTCCCACATCTCGCGAACGGACTGACCTAACCCAAAAATTCCTATTGCATCTGAAAGTAGAAACCCGCCCGATTACAACGGTATGTGTATTTTTTCCCTAGGCCATTCTGGTTAAGCGTTTGGAGCAGCAGAATTGCGAAAAATTTGTTGTCTTCTCAACCATTTCTTGGCTTCAAACTCCCATATCTCGCGAACGGATTGAACTAACCCAAATATTCCTATTGCATCTGAAAGTAGAAACTCGCCTGATTACAGCGGTATGTGTATTTTTTCCCTAGGCCTTTCTGGTTAAGCGTTTGGAGCAGCAGAATTGCGAAAAATTTATTGCCTTCTCAACCATTTCTTGGCTTCAAACTACCATATCTCGCGAACGGATTGACCTAACCCAAAAATTCCTATTGCATCTGAAAGTAGAAACTCGCCCGATTACAGCGGTATGTGTATTTTTTCCCTAGGCCATTCTGTTTAAGCGTTTGGAGCAGCAGAATTGCGAAAAATTTGTTGTCTTCTCAACCATTTCTTGGCTTCAAACTCCCATATCTCGCGAACGGTTTGACCTAACCCAAAAATTCCTGTTGTGTCTGAAAGTAGAAACTTGCCCGATTACAGCGGTATGTGTATTTTTTCCTTAGCCCATCCTGGTTAAGCGTTTGGAGCAGCAGAATTGCGAAAAATTTGTTGTCTTCTCAACCATTTCTTAGCTTCAAACTCCCACATCTCGCGAACGGATTGACATAACCCAAAAATTCCTATTGCATCTGAAAGTAGAAACCCGCCCGATTACAACGGTATGTGTATTTTTTCCCTAGGCCATTCTGGTTAAGCGTTTGGAGCAGCAGAATTGCGAAAAATTTGTTGTCTTCTCAACCATTTCTTGGCTTCAAACTCCCATATCTCGCGAACGGATTGACCTAACGTAAAATTCCTATTGCATCTGAAAGTAGAAACTCGCCCGATTACAGCGTTATGTGTATTTTTCCCCTAGGCCATTCTGGTTAAGCGTTTGGAGCAGCAGAATTGCGAAAAATTTTTTGCCTTCTCAACCATTTCTTGGCTTCAAACTCCCATATCTCGCGAACGGCTTGACCTAACTCAAAAATTCCTGTTGCGTCTGAAAGTAGAAACTCGCCCGATTACAGCGGTATGTGTATTTTTACCCTAGGCCATTCTGGTTAAGCGTTTGGAGCAGCAGAATTGCGAAAAATTTTTTGCCTTCTCAACCATTTCTTGGCTTCAAACTCCCATATCTCGCGAACGGATTGACCTCACCCAAAAATTCCTATTGCATCTGAAAGTAGAAACTAGCCCGATTACAACGGTATGTGTATTTTCTCCCTAGGCCATTCTGGTTAAGCGTTTGGAGCAGCAGAATTGCGAAAAATTTTTTGCCTTCTCAGCCATTTCTTGGCCCAAACTCCCATATCTCGCGAACGGATTGACCTAACCCAAAAATTCCAATTGCATCTGAAAGTAGAAACTCTCCCGATTACAACGGTTTGTGTATTTTTTCCCTAGGCCATTCTGGTTAAGCGTTTGGAACAGCATAATTGCGAAAAATTTTTTGCCTTCTCAACCATTTCTTGGATTCAAACTCCCACATCTCGCGAACGGATTGACCTCACCCAAAAATTCCTATTGCATCTGAAAGTAGAAACTAGCCCGATTACAACGGTATGTGTATTTTCTCCCTAGGCCATTCTGGTTAAGCGTTTGGAGCAGCAGAATTGCGAAAAATTTTTTGCCTTCTCAACCATTTCTTGGCCCAAACTCCCATATCTCGCGAACGGATTGACCTAACCCAAAAATTCCAATTGCATCTGAAAGTAGAAACTCGCCCGATTACAAC
Organism: Ptiloglossa arizonensis; assembly: GCF_051014685.1. Taxonomy (NCBI): domain Eukaryota; kingdom Metazoa; phylum Arthropoda; class Insecta; order Hymenoptera; family Colletidae; genus Ptiloglossa; species Ptiloglossa arizonensis. The sequence goes on from NW_027479751.1 coordinate 12,871, forward strand.
GGTTTGTGTATTTTTTCCCTAGGCCATTCCTGTTAAGGGATTGGAGCAGCAGAATTGCGAAAAATTTTTTGCCTTCTCAACCATGTTTTGGTTTCAAACTCCCATATCTCGCGAACGGATTGACATAACTCAAAAATTCCTGTTGCGTCTGAAAGTAGAAACTCGCCCGATTACAGCAGTATGTGTATTTTTACCCTAGGCCATTCTGGTTAAGCGTTTGGAGCAGCAGAATTGCGAAAAATTGTTTGCCTTCTCAACCATTTCTTGGCTTCAAACTCCCATATCTCGCGAACGGATTGACCTCACCCAAAAATTCCTATTGCATCTGAAAGTAGAAACTAGCCCGATTACAACGGTATGTGTATTTTCTCCCTAGGCCATTCTGGTTAAGCGTTTGGAGCAGCAGAATTGCGAAAAATTTTTTGCCTTCTCAGCCATTTCTTGGCCCAAACTCCCATATCTCGCGAACGGATTGACCTAACCCAAAAATTCCAATTGCATCTGAAAGTAGAAACTCGCCCGATTACAACGGTTTGTGTATTTTTTCCCTAGGCCATTCTGGTTAAGCGTTTGGAACAGCATAATTGCGAAAAATTTTTTGCCTTCTCAACCATTTCTTGGATTCAAACTCCCACATCTCGCGAACGGATTGACCTAACCCAAAAATTCCTATTGCATCTGAAAGTAGAAACCCGCCCGATTACAACGGTATGTGTATTTTTTCCCTAGGCCATTCTGGTTAAGCGTTTGGAGCAGCAGAATTGCGAAAAATTTTTTGTCTTCTCAACCATTTCTTGGCTTCAAACTCCCATATCTCGCGAACGGATTGAACTAACCCAAAAATTCCTATTGCATCTGAAAGTAGAAACTCGCCCGATTACAGCGGTATGTGTATTTTTTCCCTAGGCCATTCTGGTTAAGCGTTTGGAGCAGCAGAATTGCGAAAAATTTTTTGCCTTCTCAACCATTTCTTGGCTTCAAACTCCCATATCTCGCGAACGGATTGACCTAACCCAAAAATTCCTATTGCATCTGAAAGTAGAAACTCGGCCGATTACAGCGGTATGTGTATTTTTTCCCTAGGCCATTCTGTTTAAGCGTTTGGAGCAGCAGAATTGCGAAAAATTTGTTGTCTTCTCAACCATTTCTTGGCTTCAAACTCCCATATCTCGCGAACGGTTTGACCTAACCCAAAAATTCCTGTTGTGTCTGAAAGTAGAAACTCGCCCGATTACAGCGGTATGTGTATTTTTTCCTTAGCCCATCCTGGTTAAGCGTTTGGAGCAGCAGAATTGCGAAAAATTTGTTGTCTTCTCAACCATTTCTTAGCTTCAAACTCCCACATCTCGCGAACGGATTGACCTAACCCAAAAATTCCTATTGCATCTGAAAGTAGAAACCCGCCCGATTACAACGGTATGTGTATTTTTTCCCTAGGCCATTCTGGTTAAGCGTTTGGAGCAGCAGAATTGCGAAAAATTTGTTGTCTTCTCAACCATTTCTTGGCTTCAAACTCCCATATCTCGCGAACGGATTGACCTAACCCAAAAATTCCTGTTGTGTCTGAAAGTAGAAACTCGCCCGATTAGAGCGGTATGTGTATTTTTTCCTTAGCCCATTCTGGTTAAGCGTTTGGAGCAGCAGAATTGCGAAAAATTTTTTGCCTTCTCAACCATTTCTTGGCTTCAAACTCCCATATCTCGCGAACGGATTGACCTAACCCAAAAATTCCTATTGCATCTGAAAGTAGAAACTCGCCCGATTACAGCGGTATGTGTATTTTTTCCCTAGGCCATTCTGGTTAAGCGTTTGGAGCAGCAGAATTGCGAAAAATTTTCTGCCTTCTCAACCATTTCTTGGCTTCAAACTCCCATATCTCGCGAACGGATTGACCTAACGCAAAATTCCTATTGCATCTGAAAGTAGAAACTCGCCCGATTACAGCGTTACGTGTATTTTTCCCCTAGGCCATTCTGGTGAAGCGTTTGGAGCAGCAGAATTGCGAAAAATTTTTTGCCTTCTCAACCATTTCTTGGCTTCAAACTCCCATATCTCGCGAACGGCTTGACCTAACTCAAAAATTCCTGTTGCGTCTGAAAGTAGAAACTCGCCCGATTACAGCGGTATGTGTATTTTTACCCTAGGCCATTCTGGTTAAGCGTTTGGAGCAGCAGAATTGCGAAAAATTTTTTGCCTTCTCAACCATTTCTTGGCTTCAAACTCCCATATCTCGCGAACGGATTGACCTCACCCAAAAATTCCTATTGCATCTGAAAGTAGAAACTAGCCCGATTACAACGGTATGTGTATTTTCTCCCTAGGCCATTCTGGTTAAGCGTTTGGAGCAGCAGAATTGCGAAAAATTTTTTGCCTTCTCAACCATTTCTTGGCCCAAACTCCCATATCTCGCGAACGGATTGACCTAACCCAAAAATTCCAATTGCATCTGAAAGTAGAAACTCGCCCGATTACAACGGTTTGTGTATTTTTTCCCTAGGCCATTCCTGTTAAGGGATTGGAGCAGCAGAATTGCGAAAAATTTTTTGCCTTCTCAACCATTTTTTGGTTTCAAACTCCCATATCTCGCGAACGGATTGACATAACTCAAAAATTCCTGTTGCGTCTGAAAGTAGAAACTCGCCCGATTACAGCAGTATGTGTATTTTTACCCTAGGCCATTCTGGTTAAGCGTTTGGAGCAGCAGAATTGCGAAAAATTTTTTGCCTTCTCAACCATTTCTTGGCTTCAAACTCCCATATCTCGCGAACGGATTGACCTCACCCAAAAATTCCTATTGCATCTGAAAGTAGAAACTAGCCCGATTACAACGGTATGTGTATTTTCTCCCTAGGCCATTCTGGTTAAGCGTTTGGAGCAGCAGAATTGCGAAAAATTTTTTGCCTTCTCAGCCATTTCTTGGCCCAAACTCCCATATCTCGCGAACGGATTGACCTAACCCAAAAATTCCAATTGCATCTGAAAGTAGAAACTCGCCCGATTACAACGGTTTGTGTATTTTTTCCCTAGGCCATTCTGGTTAAGCGTTTGGAACAGCATAATTGCGAAAAATTTTTTGCCTTCTCAACCATTTCTTGGATTCAAACTCCCACATCTCGCGAACGGATTGACCTAACCCAAAAATTCCTATTGCATCTGAAAGTAGAAACCCGCCCGATTACAACGGTATGTGTATTTTTTCCCTAGGCCATTCTGGTTAAGCGTTTGGAGCAGCAGAATTGCGAAAAATTTTTTGTCTTCTCAACCATTTCTTGGCTTCAAACTCCCATATCTCGCGAACGGATTGAACTAACCCAAAAATTCCTATTGCATCTGAAAGTAGAAACTCGCCCGATTACAGCGGTATGTGTATTTTTTCCCTAGGCCATTCTGGTTAAGCGTTTGGAGCAGCAGAATTGCGAAAAATTTATTGCCTTCTCAACCATTTCTTGGCTTCAAACTCCCATATCTCGCGAACGGATTGACCTAACCCAAAAATTCCTATTGCATCTGAAAGTAGAAACTCGCCCGATTACAGCGGTATGTGTATTTTTTCCCTAGGCCATTCTGGTTAAGCGTTTGGAGCAGCAGAATTGCGAAAAATTTTCTGCCTTCTCAACCATTTCTTGGCTTCAAACTCCCATATCTCGCGAACGGATTGACCTAACGCAAAATTCCTATTGCATCTGAAAGCAGAAACTCGCCCGATTACAGCGTTATGTGTATTTTTCCCCTAGGCCATTCTGGTTAAGCGTTTGGAGCAGCAGAATTGCGAAAAATTTTTTGCCTTCTCAACCATTTCTTGGCTCAAACTCCCATATCTCGCGAACGGATTAACCTAACCCAAAAATTCCTATTGCATCTGAAAGTAGAAACCCGCCCGATTACAACGGTATGTGTATTTTTTCCCTAGGCCATTGGGGTTAAGCGTTTGGAGCAGCATAATTGCGAAAAATTTTTTGCCTTCTCAACCATTTCTTGGCTTCAAACTCCCACATCTCGCGAACGGATTGACCTAACCCAAAAATTCCTATTGCATCTGAAAGTAGAAACCCGCCCGATTACAACGGTATGTGTATTTTTTCCCTAGGCCATTCTGGTTAAGCGTTTGGAGCAGCAGAATTGCGAAAAATTTGTTGTCTTCTCAACCATTTCTTGGCTTCAAACTCCCATATCTCGCGAACGGATTGACCTAACCCAAAAATTCCTGTTGTGTCTGAAAGTAGAAACTCGCCCGATTACAGCGGTATGTGTATTTTTTCCTCAGCCCATTCTGGTTAAGCGTTTGGAGCAGCAGAATTGCGAAAAATTTGTTGTCTTCTCAACCATTTCTTAGCTTCAAACTCCCATATCTCGCGAACGGATTGACCTAACCCAAAAATTCCTATTGCATCTGAAAGTAGAAACTCGCCCGATTACAACGGTATGTGTATTTTTTCCCTAGGCCATTCTGGTTAAGCGTTTGGAGCAGCAGAATTGCGAAAAATTTTTTGCCTTCTCAACCATTTCTTGGCTTCAAACTCCCATGTCTCGCGAACGGATTGACCTAACCCAAAAATTCCTATTGCATCTGAAAGTAGAAACTCGCCCGATTACAGCGGTATGTGTATTTTTTCCCTAGGCCATTCTGGTTAAGCGTTTGGTTCAGCAGAATTGCGAAAAATTTGTTGTCTTCTCAACCATTTCTTAGTTTCAAAGCCCCATATCTCGCGAATGGATTGACCAAACCCACAAATTCCTGCTGCGTCTGAAAGTAGAAACTAGCCCGATTACAACGGTATGTGTATTTTTTCCCTAGGCCATTCTGGTTAAGCGTTTGGAGCAGCAGAATTGCGAAAAATTTTTTGCCTTCTCAACCATTTCTTAGGTTCAAACTCCCATATCTCGCGAACGGATTGACCTAACCCAAAAATTCCTGTTGCATCTGAAAGTAGAAACTCGCCCGATTACAACGGTATGTGTATTTTTTCCCTAGCCCATTCTTGTTAAGCGTTTGGTTCAGCAGAATTGCGAAAAATTTGTTGTCTTCTCAACCATTTCTTAGTTTCAAAGTCCCATATCTCGCGAATGGATTGACCAAACCCACAAATTCCTGCTGCGTCTGAAAGTAGAAACTAGCCCGATTACAACGGTATGTGTATTTTCTCCCTAGGCCATTCTGGTTAAGCGTTTGGAGTAGCAGAATTGCGAAAAATTTTTTGCCTTCTCAACCATTTCTTGGCTTCAAACTCCCATATCTCGCGAACGGATTGACCTCACCCAAAAATTCCTATTGCATCTGAAAGTAGAAACTAGCCCGATTACAACGGTATATGTATTTTCTCCCTAGGCCATTCTGGTTAAGCGTTTGGAGCAGCAGAATTGCGAAAAATTTTTTGCCTTCTCAACCATTTCTTGGCTCAAACTCCCATATCTCGCGAACGGATTGACCTAACCCAAAAATTCCAATTGCATCTGAAAGTAGAAACTCGCCCGATTACAACGGTATGTGTATTTTTTCCCTAGGCCATACCGGTTAAGCGTTTGGAGCAGCAGAATTGCGAAAAATTTGTTGTCTTCTCAACCATTTCTTAGCTTCAAACTCCCATATCTCGCGAACGGATTGACCTAACCCAAAAATTCCTGTTGCATCTGAAAGTAGAAACTCGCCCGATTACAACGGTATGTGTATTTTTTCCCTAGGCCATTCCTGTTAAGCGTTTGGAGCAGAAGAATTGCAAAAAATTTTTTGCCTTCTCAACCATTTCTTGGCTTCAAACTCCCATATCTCGCGAACGGATTGACCTAACTCAAAAATTCCTGTTGCGTCTGAAAGTAGAAACTCGCCCGATTACAGCGGTATGTGTATTTTTACCCTAGGCCATTCTGGTTAAGCGTTTGGAGCAGCAGAATGGCGAAAAATTTTTTGCCTTCTCAACCATTTCTTGGCATCAAACTCACATATCTTGCGAACGGATTGACCTCACCCAAAAATTCCTATTGCATCTGAAATTAGAAACAAGCCCGATTACAACGGTATGTGTATTTTTTCCCTAGGCCATTCTGGTTAAGCGTTTGTAGCAGCAGAATTGCGAAAAATTTTTTGCCTTCTCAACCATTTCTTGGCTTCAAACTCCCATATCTCGCGAACGGATTGACCTCACCCAAAAATTCCAATTGCATCTGAAAGTAGAAACTAGCCCGATTACAACGGTATGTGTATTTTCTCCCTAGGCCATCCTGGTTAAGCGTTTGGAGCAGCAGAATTGCGAAAAATTTTTTGCCTTCTCAACCATTTCTTGGCCCAAACTCCCATATCTCGCGAACGGATTGACCTAACCCAAAAATTCCAATTGCATCTGAAAGTAGAAACTCGCCCGATTACAACGGTTTGTGTATTTTTTCCCTAGGCCATTCTGGTTAAGCGTTTGGAGCAGCAGAATTGCGAAAAATTTGTTGTCTTCTCAACCATTTCTTAGGTTCAAACTCCCATATCTCGCGAACGGATTGACCTAACCCAAAAATTCCTGTTGCATCTGAAAGTAGAAACTCGCCCGATTACAACGGTATGTGTATTTTTTCCGTAGCCCATTCTTGTTAAGCGTTTGGTTCAGCAGAATTGCGAAAAATTTGTTGTCTTCTCAACCATTTCTTAGTTTCAAAGTCCCATATCTCGCGAATGGATTGACCAAACCCACAAATTCCTGCTGCGTCTGAAAGTAGAAACTAGCCCGATTACAACGGTATGTGTATTTTCTCCCTAGGCCATTCTGGTTAAGCGTTTGGAGTAGCGGAATTGCGAAAAATTTTTTGCCTTCTCAACCATTTCTTGGCTTCAAACTCCCATATCTCGCGAACGGATTGACCTAACCCAAAAATTCCTATTGCATCTGAAAGTAGAAACTCGCCCGATTACAGCGGTATGTGTATTTTTTCCCTAGGCCATTCTGGTTAAGCGTTTGGAGCAGCAGAATTGCGAAAAATTTTCTGCCTTGTCAACCATTTCTTGGCTTCAAACTCCCACATCTCGCGAACGGATTGACCTAACCCAAAAATTCCTATTGCATCTGAAAGTAGAAACCCGCCCGATTACAACGGTATGTTTATTTTTTCCCTAGGCCATTCTGGTTAAGCGTTTGGAGCAGCAGAATTGCGAAAAATTTGTTGTCTTCTCAACCATTTCTTGGCTTCAAACTCCCATGTCTCGCGAACGGATTGACCTAACCCAAAAATTCCTATTGCATCTGAAAGTAGAAACTCGCCCGATTACAGCGGTATGTGTATTTTTTCCCTAGGCCATTCTGGTTAAGCGTTTGGTTCAGCAGAATTACGAAAAATTTGTTGTCTTCTCAACCATTTCTTAGTTTCAAAGCCCCATATCTCGCGAATGGATTGACCAAACCCACAAATTCCTGCTGCGTCTGAAAGTAGAAACTAGCCCGATTACAACGGTATGTGTATTTTTTCCCTAGGCCATTCTGGTTAAGCGTTTGGAGCAGCAGAATTGCGAAAAATTTTTTGCCTTCTCAACCATTTCTTAGGTTCAAACTCCCATATCTCGCGAACGGATTGACCTAACCCAAAAATTCCTGTTGTGTCTGAAAGTAGAAACTCGCCCGATTAGAGCGGTATGTGTATTTTTTCCCTAGGCCATTCTGGTTAAGCGTTTGGAGCAGCAGAATTGCGAAAAATTTGTTGTCTTCTCAACCATTTCTTGGCTTCAAACTCCCATGTCTCGCGAACGGATTGACCTAACCCAAAAATTCCTATTGCATCTGAAAGTAGAAACTCGCCCGATTACAGCGGTATGTGTATTTTTTCCCTAGGCCATTCTGGTTAAGCGTTTGGTTCAGCAGAATTGCGAAAAATTTGTTGTCTTCTCAACCATTTCTTAGTTTCAAAGCCCCATATCTCGCGAATGGATTGACCAAACCCACAAATTCCTGCTGCGTCTGAAAGTAGAAACTAGCCCGATTACAACGGTATGTGTATTTTTTCCCTAGGCCATTCTGGTTAAGCGTTTGGAGCAGCAGAATTGCGAAAAATTTTTTGCCTTCTCAACCATTTCTTAGGTTCAAACTCCCATATCTCGCGAACGGAATGACCTAACCCAAAAATTCCTGTTGCATCTGAAAGTAGAAACTCGCCCGATTACAACGGTATGTGTATTTTTTCCCTAGCCCATTCTTGTTAAGCGTTTGGTTCAGCAGAATTGCGAAAAATTTGTTGTCTTCTCAACCATTTCTTAGTTTCAAAGTCCCATATCTCGCGAATGGATTGACCAAACCCACAAATTCCTGCTGCGTCTGAAAGTAGAAACTAGCCCGATTACAACGGTATGTGTATTTTCTCCCTAGGCCATTCTGGTTAAGCGTTTGGAGTAGCAGAATTGCGAAAAATTTTTTGCCTTCTCAACCATTTCTTGGCTTCAAACTCCCATATCTCGCGAACGGATTGACCTCACCCAAAAATTCCTATTGCATCTGAAAGTAGAAACTAGCCCGATTACAACGGTATATGTATTTTCTCCCTAGGCCATTCTGGTTAAGCGTTTGGAGCAGCAGAATTGCGAAAAATTTTTTGCCTTCTCAACCATTTCTTGGCTCAAACTCCCATATCTCGCGAACGGATTGACCTAACCCAAAAATTCCAATTGCATCAGAAAGTAGAAACTCGCCCGATTACAACGGTATGTGTATTTTTTCCCTAGGCCATACCGGTTAAGCGTTTGGAGCAGCAGAATTGCGAAAAACGTGTTGTCTTCTCAACCATTTCTTAGCTTCAAACTCCCATATCTCGCGAACGGATTGACCTAACCCAAAAATTCCTGTTGCATCTGAAAGTAGAAACTCGCCCGATTACAACGGTATGTGTATTTTTTCCCTAGGCCATTCCTGTTAAGCGTTTGGAGCAGAAGAATTGCGAAAAATTTTTTGCCTTCTCAACCATTTCTTGGCTTCAAACTCCCATATCTTGCGAACGGATTGACCTCACCCAAAAATTCCTATTGCATCTGAAATTAGAAACAAGCCCGATTACAACGGTATGTGTATTTTTTCCCTAGGCCATTCTGGTTAAGCGTTTGGAGCAGCAGAATTGCGAAAAATTTTCTGCCTTCTCAACCATTTCTTGGCTTCAAACTCCCATATCTCGCGAACGGATTGACCTAACTCAAAAATTCCTGTTGCGTCTGAAAGTAGAAACTCGCCCGATTACAGCGGTATGTGTATTTTTTCCCTAGGCCATTCTGGTTAAGCGTTTGGAGCAGCAGAATTGCGAAAAATTTTTTGCCTTCTCAACCATTTCTTGGCCCATACTCCCATATCTCGCGAACGGATTGACCTAACCCAAAAATTCCAATTGCATCTGAAAGTAGAAACTCGCCCGATTACAACGGTTTGTGTATTTTTTCCCTAGGCCATTCTGGTTAAGCGTTTGGAGCAGCAGAATTGCGAAAAATATGTTGTCTTCTCAACCATTTCTTAGGTTCAAACTCCCATATCTCGCGAACGGATTGACCTAACCCAAAAATTCCTATTGCATCTGAAAGTAGAAACTCGCCCGATTACAGCGGTATGTGTATTTTTTCCCTAGGCCATTCTGGTTAAGCGTTTGGAGCAGCAGAATTGCGAAAAATTTTCTGCCTTGTCAACCATTTCTTGGCTTCAAACTCCCATATCTCGCGAACGGATTGACCTAACGCAAAATTCCTATTGCATCTGAAAGCAGAAACTCGCCCGATTACAGCGGTATGTGTATTTTTTCCCTAGGCCATTCTGGTTAAGCGTTTGGAGCAGCAGAATTGCGAAAAATTTTCTGCCTTGTCAACCATTTCTTGGCTTCAAACTCCCACATCTCGCGAACGGATTGACCTAACCCAAAAATTCCTATTGCATCTGAAAGTAGAAACCCGCCCGATTACAACGGTGTGTGTATTTTTTCCCTAGGCCATTCTGGTTAAGCGTTTGGAGCAGCAGAATTGCGAAAAATTTGTTGTCTTCTCAACCATTTCTTGGCTTCAAACTCCCATATCTCGCGAACGGTTTGACCTAACCCAAAAATTCCTGTTGTGTCTGAAAGTAGAAACTCGCCCGATTACAGCGGTATGTGTATTTTTTCCTTAGCCCATCCTGGTTAAGCGTTTGGAGCAGCAGAATTGCGAAAAATTTTTTGCCTTCTCAACCATTTCTTGGCTTCAAACTCCCATATCTCGCGAACGGATTGACCTAACCCAAAAATTCCTATTGCTTCTGAAAGTAGAAACTCGCCCGATTACAGCGGTATGTGTATTTTTTCCCTAGGCCATTCTGGTTAAGCGTTTGGAGCAGCAGAATTGCGAAAAATTTTCTGCCTTCTCAACCATTTCTTGGCTTCAAACTCCCATATCTCGCGAACGGATTGACCTAACGCAAAATTCCTATTGCATCTGAAAGCAGAAACTCGCCCGATTACAGCGTTATGTGTATTTTTCCCCTAGGCCATTCTGGTTAAGCGTTTGGAGCAGCAGAATTGCGAAAAATTTTTTGCCTTCTCAACCATTTCTTGGCTCAAACTCCCATATCTCGCGAACGGATTAACCTAACCCAAAAATTCCTATTGCATCTGAAAGTAGAAACCCGCCCGATTACAACGGTATGTGTATTTTTTCCCTAGGCCATTGGGGTTAAGCGTTTGGAGCAGCATAATTGCGAAAAATTTTTTGCCTTCTCAACCATTTCTTGGCTTCAAACTCCCACATCTCGCGAACGGATTGACCTAACCCAAAAATTCCTATTGCATCTGAAAGTAGAAACTCGCCCGATTACAGCGGTATGTGTATTTTTTCCCTAGGCCATTCTGGTTAAGCGTTTGGAGCAGCAGAATTGCGAAAAATTTTCTGCCTTCTCAACCATTTCTTGGCTTCAAACTCCCATATCTCGCGAACGGATTGACCTAACGCAAAATTCCTATTGCATCTGAAAGCAGAAACTCGCTCGATTACAGCGTTATGTGTATTTTTTCCCTAGGCCATTCTGGTTAAGCGTTTGGAGCAGCAGAATTGCGAAAAATTTTCTGCCTTCTCAACCATTTCTTGGCTTCAAACTCCCATATCTCGCGAACGGATTGACCTAACGCAAAATTCCTATTGCATCTGAAAGCAGAAACCCGCCCGATTACAGCGTTATGTGTATTTTTCCCCTAGGCCATTCTGGTTAAGCGTTTGGAGCAGCAGAATTGCGAAAAATTTTTTGCCTTCTCAACCATTTCTTGGCTCAAACTCCCACATCTCGCGAACGGATTAACCTAACCCAAAAATTCCTATTGCATCTGAAAGTAGAAACCCGCCCGATTACAACGGTATGTGTATTTTTTCCCTAGGCCATTGGGGTTAAGCGTTTGGAGCAGCATAATTGCGAAAAATTTTTTGCCTTCTCAACCATTTCTTGGCTTCAAACTCCCACATCTCGCGAACGGATTGACCTAACCCAAAAATTCCTATTGCATCTGAAAGTAGAAACCCGCCCGATTACAACGGTATGTGTATTTTTTCCCTAGGCCATTCTGGTTAAGCGTTTGGAGCAGCAGAATTGCGAAAAATTTGTTGTCTTCTCAACCATTTCTTGGCTTCAAACTCCCATATCTCGCGAACGGATTGACCTAACCCAAAAATTCCTGTTGTGTCTGAAAGTAGAAACTCGCCCGATTACAGCGGTATGTGTATTTTTTCCTTAGCCCATTCTGGTTAAGCGTTTGGTTCAGCAGAATTGCGAAAAATTTGTTGTCTTCTCAACCATTTCTTAGTTTCAAAGCCCCATATCTCGCGAATGGATTGACCAAACCCACAAATTCCTGCTGCGTCTGAAAGTAGAAACTAGCCCGATTACAACGGTATGTGTATTTTTTCCCTAGGCCATTCTGGTTAAGCGTTTGGAGCAGCAGAATTGCGAAAAATTTTTTGCCTTCTCAACCATTTCTTAGGTTCAAACTCCCATATCTCGCGAACGGATTGACCTAACCCAAAAATTCCTGTTGCATCTGAAAGTAGAAACTCGCCCGATTACAACGGTATGTGTATTTTTTCCCTAGCCCATTCTTGTTAAGCGTTTGGTTCAGCAGAATTGCGAAAAATTTGTTGTCTTCTCAACCATTTCTTAGTTTCAAAGTCCCATATCTCGCGAATGGATTGACCAAACCCACAAATTCCTGCTGCGTCTGAAAGTAGAAACTAGCCCGATTACAACGGTATGTGTATTTTCTCCCTAGGCCATTCTGGTTAAGCGTTTGGAGTAGCAGAATTGCGAAAAATTTTTTGCCTTCTCAACCATTTCTTGGCTTCAAACTCCCATATCTCGCGAACGGATTGACCTCACCCAAAAATTCCTATTGCATCTGAAAGTAGAAACTAGCCCGATTACAAGGGTATATGTATTTTCTCCCTAGGCCATTCTGGTTAAGCGTTTGGAGCAGCAGAATTGCGAAAAATTTTTTGCCTTCTCAACCATTTCTTGGCTCAAACCCCCATATCTCGCGAACGGATTGACCTAACCCAAAAATTCCAATTGCATCTGAAAGTAGAAACTCGCCCGATTACAACGGTATGTGTATTTTTTCCCTAGGCCATACCGGTTAAGCGTTTGGAGCAGCAGAATTGCGAAAAATTTGTTGTCTTCTCAACCATTTCTTAGCTTCAAACTCCCATATCTCGCGAACGGATTGACCTAACCCAAAAATTCCTGTTGCATCTGAAAGTAGAAACTCGCCCGATTACAACGGTATGTGTATTTTTTCCCTAGGCCATTCCTGTTAAGCGTTTGGAGCAGCAGAATTGCGAAAAATTTTTTGCCTTCTCAACCATTTCTTGGCTTCAAACTCCCATATCTCGCGAACGGATTGACCTCACCCAAAAATTCCTATTGCATCTGAAAGTAGAAACTAGCCCGATTACAACGGTGTGTGTATTTTCTCCCTAGGCCATTCTGGTTAAGCGTTTGGAGCAGCAGAATTGCGAAAAATTTTTTGCCTTCTCAACCATTTCTTGGCCCAAACTCCCATATCTCGCGAACGGATTGACCTAACCCAAAAATTCCAATTGCATCTGAAAGTAGAAACTCGCCCGATTACAACGGTTTGTGTATTTTTTCCCTAGGCCATTCTGGATAAGCGTTTGGAGCAGCAGAATTGCGAAAAATTTTTTGCCTTCTCAACCATTTCTTAGGTTCAAACTCCCATATCTCGCGAACGGATTGACCTAACCCAAAAATTCCTGTTGTGTCTGAAAGTAGAAACTCGCCCGATTAGAGCGGTATGTGTATTTTTTCCCTAGGCCATTCTGGTTAAGCGTTTGGAGCAGCAGAATTGCGAAAAATTTGTTGTCTTCTCAACCATTTCTTGGCTTCAAACTCCCATGTCTCGCGAACGGATTGACCTAACCCAAAAATTCCTATTGCATCTGAAAGTAGAAACTCGCCCGATTACAGCGGTATGTGTATTTTTTCCCTAGGCCATTCTGGTTAAGCGTTTGGTTCAGCAGAATTGCGAAAAATTTGTTGTCTTCTCAACCATTTCTTAGTTTCAAAGCCCCATATCTCGCGAATGGATTGACCAAACCCACAAATTCCTGCTGCGTCTGAAAGTAGAAACTAGCCCGATTACAACGGTATGTGTATTTTTTCCCTAGGCCATTCTGGTTAAGCGTTTGGAGCAGCAGAATTGCGAAAAATTTTTTGCCTTCTCAACCATTTCTTAGGTTCAAACTCCCATATCTCGCGAACGGATTGACCTAACCCAAAAATTCCTGTTGCATCTGAAAGTAGAAACTCGCCCGATTACAACGGTATGTGTATTTTTTCCCTAGCCCATTCTTGTTAAGCGTTTGGTTCAGCAGAATTGCGAAAAATTTGTTGTCTTCTCAACCATTTCTTAGTTTCAAAGTCCCATATCTCGCGAATGGATTGACCAAACCCACAAATTCCTGCTGCGTCTGAAAGTAGAAACTAGCCCGATTACAACGGTATGTGTATTTTCTCCCTAGGCCATTCTGGTTAAGCGTTTGGAGTAGCAGAATTGCGAAAAATTTTTTGCCTTCTCAACCATTTCTTGGCTTCAAACTCCCATATCTCGCGAACGGATTGACCTCACCCAAAAATTCCTATTGCATCTGAAAGTAGAAACTAGCCCGATTACAACGGTATATGTATTTTCTCCCTAGGCCATTCTGGTTAAGCGTTTGGAGCAGCAGAATTGCGAAAAATTTTTTGCCTTCTCAACCATTTCTTGGCTCAAACTCCCATATCTCGCGAACGGATTGACCTAACCCAAAAATTCCAATTGCATCTGAAAGTAGAAACTCGCCCGATTACAACGGTATGTGTATTTTTTCCCTAGCCCATTCTTGTTAAGCGTTTGGTTCAGCAGAATTGCGAAAAATTTGTTGTCTTCTCAACCATTTCTTAGTTTCAAAGTCCCATATCTCGCGAATGGATTGACCAAACCCACAAATTCCTGCTGCGTCTGAAAGTAGAAACTAGCCCGATTACAACGGTATGTGTATTTTCTCCCTAGGCCATTCTGGTTAAGCGTTTGGAGTAGCAGAATTGCGAAAAATTTTTTGCCTTCTCAACCATTTCTTGGCTTCAAACTCCCATATCTCGCGAACGGATTGACCTCACCCAAAAATTCCTATTGCATCTGAAAGTAGAAACTAGCCCGATTACAACGGTATATGTATTTTCTCCCTAGGCCATTCTGGTTAAGCGTTTGGAGCAGCAGAATTGCGAAAAATTTTTTGCCTTCTCAACCATTTCTTGGCTCAAACCCCCATATCTCGCGAACGGATTGACCTAACCCAAAAATTCCAATTGCATCTGAAAGTAGAAACTCGCCCGATTACAACGGTATGTGTATTTTTTCCCTAGGCCATACCGGTTAAGCGTTTGGAGCAGCAGAATTGCGAAAAATTTGTTGTCTTCTCAACCATTTCTTAGCTTCAAACTCCCATATCTCGCGAACGGATTGACCTAACCCAAAAATTCCTGTTGCATCTGAAAGTAGAAACTAGCCCGATTACAACGGTATGTGTATTTTCTCCCTAGGCCATTCTGGTTAAGCGTTTGGAGCAGCAGAATTGCGAAAAATTTTTTGCCTTCTCAACCATTTCTTGGCTCAAACCCCCATATCTCGCGAACGGATTGACCTAACCCAAAAATTCCAATTGCATCTGAAAGTAGAAACTCGCCCGATTACAACGGTATGTGTATTTTTTCCCTAGGCCATACCGGTTAAGCGTTTGGAGCAGCAGAATTGCGAAAAATTTGTTGTCTTCTCAACCATTTCTTAGCTTCAAACTCCCATATCTCGCGAACGGATTGACCTAACCCAAAAATTCCTGTTGCATCTGAAAGTAGAAACTCGCCCGATTACAACGGTATGTGTATTTTTTCCCTAGCCCATTCTTGTTAAGCGTTTGGTTCAGCAGAATTGCGAAAAATTTGTTGTCTTCTCAACCATTTCTTAGTTTCAAAGTCCCATATCTCGCGAATGGATTGACCAAACCCACAAATTCCTGCTGCGTCTGAAAGTAGAAACTAGCCCGATTACAACGGTATGTGTATTTTCTCCCTAGGCCATTCTGGTTAAGCGTTTGGAGTAGCAGAATTGCGAAAAATTTTTTGCCTTCTCAACCATTTCTTGGCTTCAAACTCCCATATCTCGCGAACGGATTGACCTCACCCAAAAATTCCTATTGCATCTGAAAGTAGAAACTAGCCCGATTACAACGGTATATGTATTTTCTCCCTAGGCCATTCTGGTTAAGCGTTTGGAGCAGCAGAATTGCGAAAAATTTTTTGCCTTCTCAACCATTTCTTGGCTCAAACTCCCATATCTCGCGAACGGATTGACCTAACCCAAAAATTCCAATTGCATCTGAAAGTAGAAACTCGCCCGATTACAACGGTATGTGTATTTTTTCCCTAGCCCATTCTTGTTAAGCGTTTGGTTCAGCAGAATTGCGAAAAATTTGTTGTCTTCTCAACCATTTCTTAGTTTCAAAGTCCCATATCTCGCGAATGGATTGACCAAACCCACAAATTCCTGCTGCGTCTGAAAGTAGAAACTAGCCCGATTACAACGGTATGTGTATTTTCTCCCTAGGCCATTCTGGTTAAGCGTTTGGAGTAGCAGAATTGCGAAAAATTTTTTGCCTTCTCAACCATTTCTTGGCTTCAAACTCCCATATCTCGCGAACGGATTGACCTCACCCAAAAATTCCTATTGCATCTGAAAGTAGAAACTAGCCCGATTACAACGGTATATGTATTTTCTCCCTAGGCCATTCTGGTTAAGCGTTTGGAGCAGCAGAATTGCGAAAAATTTTTTGCCTTCTCAACCATTTCTTGGCTCAAACCCCCATATCTCGCGAACGGATTGACCTAACCCAAAAATTCCAATTGCATCTGAAAGTAGAAACTCGCCCGATTACAACGGTATGTGTATTTTTTCCCTAGGCCATACCGGTTAAGCGTTTGGAGCAGCAGAATTGCGAAAAATTTGTTGTCTTCTCAACCATTTCTTAGCTTCAAACTCCCATATCTCGCGAACGGATTGACCTAACCCAAAAATTCCTGTTGCATCTGAAAGTAGAAACTCGCCCGATTACAACGGTATGTGTATTTTTTCCCTAGGCCATTCCTGTTAAGCGTTTGGAGCAGCAGAATTGCGAAAAATTTTTTGCCTTCTCAACCATTTCTTGGCTTCAAACTCCCATATCTCGCGAACGGATTGACCTCACCCAAAAATTCCTATTGCATCTGAAAGTAGAAACTAGCCCGATTACAACGGTATGTATATTTTCTCCCTAGGCCATTCTGGTTAAGCGTTTGGAGCAGCAGAATTGCGAAAAATTTTTTGCCTTCTCAACCATTTCTTGGCCCAAACTCCCATATCTCGCGAACGGATTGACCTAACCCAAAAATTCCAATTGCATCTGAAAGTAGAAACTCGCCCGATTACAACGGTTTGTGTATTTTTTCCCTAGGCCATTCTGGTTAAGCGTTTGGAGCAGCAGAATTGCGAAAAATTTTTTGCCTTCTCAACCATTTCTTAGGTTCAAACTCCCATATCTCGCGAACGGATTGACCTAACCCAAAAATTCCTGTTGTGTCTGAAAGTAGAAACTCGCCCGATTAGAGCGGTATGTGTATTTTTTCCCTAGGCCATTCTGGTTAAGCGTTTGGAGCAGCAGAATTGCGAAAAATTTGTTGTCTTCTCAACCATTTCTTGGCTTCAAACTCCCATGTCTCGCGAACGGATTGACCTAACCCAAAAATTCCTATTGCATCTGAAAGTAGAAACTCGCCCGATTACAGCGGTATGTGTATTTTTTCCCTAGGCCATTCTGGTTAAGCGTTTGGTTCAGCAGAATTGCGAAAAATTTGTTGTCTTCTCAACCATTTCTTAGTTTCAAAGCCCCATATCTCGCGAATGGATTGACCAAACCCACAAATTCCTGCTGCGTCTGAAAGTAGAAACTAGCCCGATTACAACGGTATGTGTATTTTTTCCCTAGGCCATTCTGGTTAAGCGTTTGGAGCAGCAGAATTGCGAAAAATTTTTTGCCTTCTCAACCATTTCTTAGGTTCAAACTCCCATATCTCGCGAACGGATTGACCTAACCCAAAAATTCCTGTTGCATCTGAAAGTAGAAGCTCGCCCGATTACAACGGTATGTGTATTTTTTCCCTAGCCCATTCTTGTTAAGCGTTTGGTTCAGCAGAATTGCGAAAAATTTGTTGTCTTCTCAACCATTTCTTAGTTTCAAAGTCCCATATCTCGCGAATGGATTGACCAAACCCACAAATTCCTGCTGCGTCTGAAAGTAGAAACTAGCCCGATTACAACGGTATATGTATTTTCTCCCTAGGCCATTCTGGTTAAGCGTTTGGAGCAGCAGAATTGCGAAAAATTTTTTGCCTTCTCAACCATTTCTTGGCTCAAACTCCCATATCTCGCGAACGGATTGACCTAACCCAAAAATTCCAATTGCATCTGAAAGTAGAAACTCGCCCGATTACAACGGTATGTGTATTTTTTCCCTAGGCCATACCGGTTAAGCGTTTGGAGCAGCAGAATTGCGAAAAACTTGTTGTCTTCTCAACCATTTCTTAGCTTCAAACTCCCATATCTCGCGAACGGATTGACCTAACCCAAAAATTCCTGTTGCATCTGAAAGTAGAAACTCGCCCGATTACAACGGTATGTGTATTTTTTCCCTAGGCCATTCCTGTTAAGCGTTTGGAGCAGAAGAATTGCAAAAAATTTTTTGCCTTCTCAACCATTTCTTGGCTTCAAACTCCCATATCTCGCGAACGGATTGACCTAACTCAAAAATTCCTGTTGCGTCTGAAAGTAGAAACTCGCCCGATTACAGCGGTATGTGTATTTTTACCCTAGGCCATTCTGGTTAAGCGTTTGGAGCAGCAGAATTGCGAAAAATTTTTTGCCTTCTCAACCATTTCTTGGCTTCAAACTCCCATATCTCGCGAACGGATTGACCTAACTCAAAAATTCCTGTTGCGTCTGAAAGTAGAAACTCGCCCGATTACAGCGGTATGTGTATTTTTTCCCTAGGCCATTCTGGTTAAGCGTTTGGAGCAGCAGAATTGCGAAAAATTTTTTGCCTTCTCAACCATTTCTTGGCCCAAACTCCCATATCTCGCGAACGGATTGACCTAACCCAAAAATTCCTATTGCATCTGAAAGTAGAAACCCGCCCGATTACAACGGTATGTGTATTTTTTCCCTAGGCCATTCTGGTTAAGCGTTTGGAGCAGCAGAATTGCGAAAAATTTGTTGTCTTCTCAACCATTTCTTGGCTTCAAACTCCCATATCTCGCGAACGGATTGACCTAACCCAAAAATTCCTGTTGAGTCTGAAAGTAGAAACTAGCCCGATTACAACGGTATGTGTATTTTTTCCCTAGGCCATTCTGGTTAAGCGTTTGGAGCAGCAGAATTGCGAAAAATTTTTTGCCTTCTCAACCATTTCTTAGGTTCAAACTCCCATATCTCGCGAACGGATTGAACTAACCCAAAAATTCCTGTTGCATCTGAAAGTAGAAACTCGCCCGATTACAACGGTATGTGTATTTTTTCCCTAGCCCATTCTTGTTAAGCGTTTGGTTCAGCAGAATTGCGAAAAATTTGTTGTCTTCTCAACCATTTCTTAGTTTCAAAGTCCCATATCTCGCGAATGGATTGACCAAACCCACAAATTCCTGCTGCGTCTGAAAGTAGAAACTAGCCCGATTACAACGGTATGTGTATTTTCTCCCTAGGCCATTCTGGTTAAGCGTTTGGAGTAGCAGAATTGCGAAAAATTTTTTGCCTTCTCAACCATTTCTTGGCTTCAAACTCCCATATCTCGCGAACGGATTGACCTCACCCAAAAATTCCTATTGCATCTGAAAGTAGAAACTAGCCCGATTACAACGGTATATGTATTTTCTCCCTAGGCCATTCTGGTTAAGCGTTTGGAGCAGCAGAATTGCGAAAAATTTTTTGCCTTCTCAACCATTTCTTGGCTCAAACCCCCATATCTCGCGAACGGATTGACCTAACCCAAAAATTCCAATTGCATCTGAAAGTAGAAACTCGCCCGATTACAACGGTATGTGTATTTTTTCCCTAGGCCATACCGGTTAAGCGTTTGGAGCAGCAGAATTGCGAAAAATTTGTTGTCTTCTCAACCATTTCTTAGCTTCAAACTCCCATATCTCGCGAACGGATTGACCTAACCCAAAAATTCCTGTTGCATCTGAAAGTAGAAACTCGCCCGATTACAACGGTATGTGTATTTTTTCCCTAGGCCATTCCTGTTAAGCGTTTGGAGCAGCAGAATTGCGAAAAATTTTTTGCCTTCTCAACCATTTCTTGGCTTCAAACTCCCATATCTCGCGAACGGATTGACCTCACCCAAAAATTCCTATTGCATCTGAAAGTAGAAACTAGCCCGATTACAACGGTATGTGTATTTTCTCCCTAGGCCATTCTGGTTAAGCGTTTGGAGCAGCAGAATTGCGAAAAATTTTTTGCCTTCTCAACCATTTCTTGGCCCAAACTCCCATATCTCGCGAACGGATTGACTTAACCCAAAAATTCCAATTGCATCTGAAAGTAGAAACTCGCCCGATTACAACGGGTTGTGTATTTTTTCCCTAGGCCATTCTGGTTAAGCGTTTGGAGCAGCAGAATTGCGAAAAATTTGTTGTCTTCTCAACCATTTCTTAGGTTCAAACTCCCATATCTCGCGAACGGATTGACCTAACCCAAAAATTCCTGTTGCATCTGAAAGTAGAAACTCGCCCGATTACAACGGTATGTGTATTTTTTCCGTAGCCCATTCTTGTTAAGCGTTTGGTTCAGCAGAATTGCGAAAAATTTGTTGTCTTCTCAACCATTTCTTAGTTTCAAAGTCCCATATCTCGCGAATGGATTGACCAAACACACAAATTCCTGCTGCGTCTGAAAGTAGAAACTAGCCCGATTACAACGGTATGTGTATTTTCTCCCTAGGCCATTCTGGTTAAGCGTTTGGAGCAGCAGAATTGCGAAAAATTTGTTGTCTTCTCAACCATTTCTTAGCTTCAAACTCCCATATCTCGCGAACGGATTGACCTAACCCAAAAATTCCTATTGCCTCTGAAAGTAGAAACTCGCCCGATTACAACGGTATGTGTATTTTTTCCCTAGGCCATTCTGGTTAAGCGTTTGGAGCAGCAGAATTGCGAAAAATTTTTTGCCTTCTCAACCATTTCTTGGCTTCAAACTCCCATATCTCGCGAACGGGTTGACCTAACCCAAAAATTCCTATTGCATCTGAAAGTAGAAACTCGCCCGATTACAGCGGTATGTGTATTTTTTCCCTAGGCCATTCTGGTTAAGCGTTTGGTTCAGCAGAATTGCGAAAAATTTGTTGTCTTCTCAACCATTTCTTAGTTTCAAAGCCCCATATCTCGCGAATGGATTGACCAAACCCACAAATTCCTGCTGCGTCTGAAAGTAGAAACTAGCCCGATTACAACGGTATGTGTATTTTTTCCCTAGGCCATTCTGGTTAAGCGTTTGGAGCAGCAGAATTGCGAAAAATTTTTTGCCTTCTCAACCATTTCTTAGGTTCAAACTCCCATATCTCGCGAACGGATTGAACTAACCCAAAAATTCCTGTTGCATCTGAAAGTAGAAACTCGCCCGATTACAACGGTATGTGTATTTTTTCCCTAGCCCATTCTTGTTAAGCGTTTGGTTCAGCAGAATTGCGAAAAATTTGTTGTCTTCTCAACCATTTCTTAGTTTCAAAGTCCCATATCTCGCGAATGGATTGACCAAACCCACAAATTCCTGCTGCGTCTGAAAGTAGAAACTAGCCCGATTACAACGGTATGTGTATTTTCTCCCTAGGCCATTCTGGTTAAGCGTTTGGAGTAGCAGAATTGCGAAAAATTTTTTGCCTTCTCAACCATTTCTTGGCTTCAAACTCCCATATCTCGCGAACGGATTGACCTCACCCAAAAATTCCTATTGCATCTGAAAGTAGAAACTAGCCCGATTACAACGGTATATGTATTTTCTCCCTAGGCCATTCTGGTTAAGCGTTTGGAGCAGCAGAATTGCGAAAAATTTTTTGCCTTCTCAACCATTTCTTGGCTCAAACCCCCATATCTCGCGAACGGATTGACCTAACCCAAAAATTCCAATTGCATCTGAAAGTAGAAACTCGCCCGATTACAACGGTATGTGTATTTTTTCCCTAGGCCATACCGGTTAAGCGTTTGGAGCAGCAGAATTGCGAAAAATTTGTTGTCTTCTCAACCATTTCTTAGCTTCAAACTCCCATATCTCGCGAACGGATTGACCTAACCCAAAAATTCCTGTTGCATCTGAAAGTAGAAACTCGCCCGATTACAACGGTATGTGTATTTTTTCCCTAGGCCATTCCTGTTAAGCGTTTGGAGCAGCAGAATTGCGAAAAATTTTTTGCCTTCTCAACCATTTCTTGGCTTCAAACTCCCATATCTCGCGAACGGATTGACCTCACCCAAAAATTCCTATTGCATCTGAAAGTAGAAACTAGCCCGATTACAACGGTATGTGTATTTTCTCCCTAGGCCATTCTGGTTAAGCGTTTGGAGCAGCAGAATTGCGAAAAATTTTTTGCCTTCTCAACCATTTCTTGGCCCAAACTCCCATATCTCGCGAACGGATTGACTTAACCCAAAAATTCCAATTGCATCTGAAAGTAGAAACTCGCCCGATTACAACGGTTTGTGTATTTTTTCCCTAGGCCATTCTGGTTAAGCGTTTGGAGCAGCAGAATTGCGAAAAATTTTTTGCCTTCTCAACCATTTCTTGGCTCAAACTCCCATATCTCGCGAACGGATTAACCTAACCCAAAAATTCCTATTGCATCTGAAAGTAGAAACCCGCCCGATTACAACGGTATGTGTATTTTTTCCCTAGGCCATTGGGGTTAAGCGTTTGGAGCAGCATAATTGCGAAAAATTTTTTGCCTTCTCAACCATTTCTTGGCTTCAAACTCCCGCATCTCGCGAACGGATTGACCTAACCCAAAAATTCCTATTGCATCTGAAAGTAGAAACCCGCCCGATTACAACGGTATGTGTATTTTTTCCCTAGGCCATTCTGGTTAAGCGTTTGGAGCAGCAGAATTGCGAAAAATTTGTTGTCTTCTCAACCATTTCTTGGCTTCAAACTCCCATATCTCGCGAACGGATTGACCTAACCCAAAAATTCCTGTTGTGTCTGAAAGTAGAAACTCGCCCGATTACAGCGGTATGTGTATTTTTTCCTTAGCCCATTCTGGTTAAGCGTTTGGAGCAGCAGAATTGCGAAAAATTTGTTGTCTTCTCAACCATTTCTTAGCTTCAAGTTCCCATATCTCGCGAACGGATTGACCTAACCCAAAAATTCCTATTGCATCTGAAAGTAGAAACTCGCCCGATTACAACGGTATGTGTATTTTTTCCCTAGGCCATTCTGGTTAAGCGTTTGGAGCAGCAGAATTGCGAAAAATTTTTTGCCTTCTCAACCATTTCTTGGCTTCAAACTCCCATATCTCGCGAACGGATTGACCTAACCCAAAAATTCCTATTGCATCTGAAAGTAGAAACTCGCCCGATTACAGCGGTATGTGTATTTTTTCCCTAGGCCATTCTGGTTAAGCGTTTGGAGCAGCAGAATTGCGAAAAATTTATTGCCTTCTCAACCATTTCTTGGCTTCAAACTCCCATATCTCGCGAACGGATTGAACTAACCCAAAAATTCCTATTGCATCTGAAAGTAGAAACTCGCCCGATTACAACGGTATGTGTATTTTTTCCCTAGGCCATTCTGGTTAAGCGTTTGGAGCAGCAGAATTGCGAAAAATTTTTTGCCTTCTCAACCATTTCTTGGCTTCAAACTCCCATATCTCGCGAACGGATTGACCTAACCCAAAAATTCCTATTGCATCTGAAAGTAGAAACTCGCCCGATTACAGCGGTATGTGTATTTTTTCCCTAGGCCATTCTGGTTAAGCGTTTGGAGCAGCAGAATTGCGAAAAATTTATTGCCTTCTCAACCATTTCTTGGCTTCAAACTCCCATATCTCTCGAACGGATTGAACTAACCCAAAAATTCCTATTGCATCTGAAAGTAGAAACTCGCCCGATTACAACGGTATGTGTATTTTTTCCCTAGGCCATTCTGGTTAAGCGTTTGGAGCAGCAGAAGTGCGAAAAATTTGTTGTCTTCTCAACCATTTCTTAGGTTCAAACTCCCATATCTCGCGAACGGATTGACCTAACCCAAAAATTCCTGTTGCATCTGAAATTAGAAACTAGCCCGATTACAACGGTATGTGTATTTTCTCCCTAGGCCATTCTGGTTAAGCGTTTGGAGTAGCAGAATTGCGAAAAATTTTTTGCCTTCTCAACCATTTCTTGGCTTCAAACTCCCATATCTCGCGAACGGATTGACCTCACCCAAAAATTCCTATTGCATCTGAAAGTAGAAACTAGCCCGATTACAACGGTATATGTATTTTCTCCCTAGGCCATTCTGGTTAAGCGTTTGGAGCAGCAGAATTGCGAAAAATTTTTTGCCTTCTCAACCATTTCTTGGCTCAAACCCCCATATCTCGCGAACGGATTGACCTAACCCAAAAATTCCAATTGCATCTGAAAGTAGAAACTCGCCCGATTACAACGGTATGTGTATTTTTTCCCTAGGCCATACCGGTTAAGCGTTTGGAGCAGCAGAATTGCGAAAAATTTGTTGTCTTCTCAACCATTTCTTAGGTTCAAACTCCCATATCTCGCGAACGGATTGACCTAACCCAAAAATTCCTGTTGCATCTGAAAGTAGAAGCTCGCCCGATTACAACGGTATGTGTATTTTTTCCCTAGCCCATTCTTGTTAAGCGTTTGGTTCAGCAGAATTGCGAAAAATTTGTTGTCTTCTCAACCATTTCTTAGTTTCAAAGTCCCATATCTCGCGAATGGATTGACCAAACCCACAAATTCCTGCTGCGTCTGAAAGTAGAAACTAGCCCGATTACAACGGTATATGTATTTTCTCCCTAGGCCATTCTGGTTAAGCGTTTGGAGCAGCAGAATTGCGAAAAATTTTTTGCCTTCTCAACCATTTCTTGGCTCAAACTCCCATATCTCGCGAACGGATTGACCTAACCCAAAAATTCCAATTGCATCTGAAAGTAGAAACTCGCCCGATTACAACGGTATGTGTATTTTTTCCCTAGGCCATACCGGTTAAGCGTTTGGAGCAGCAGAATTGCGAAAAACTTGTTGTCTTCTCAACCATTTCTTAGCTTCAAACTCCCATATCTCGCGAACGGATTGACCTAACCCAAAAATTCCTGTTGCATCTGAAAGTAGAAACTCGCCCGATTACAACGGTATGTGTATTTTTTCCCTAGGCCATTCCTGTTAAGCGTTTGGAGCAGAAGAATTGCAAAAAATTTTTTGCCTTCTCAACCATTTCTTGGCTTCAAACTCCCATATCTCGCGAACGGATTGACCTAACTCAAAAATTCCTGTTGCGTCTGAAAGTAGAAACTCGCCCGATTACAGCGGTATGTGTATTTTTACCCTAGGCCATTCTGGTTAAGCGTTTGGAGCAGCAGAATTGCGAAAAATTTTTTGCCTTCTCAACCATTTCTTGGCTTCAAACTCCCATATCTCGCGAACGGATTGACCTAACTCAAAAATTCCTGTTGCGTCTGAAAGTAGAAACTCGCCCGATTACAGCGGTATGTGTATTTTTTCCCTAGGCCATTCTGGTTAAGCGTTTGGAGCAGCAGAATTGCGAAAAATTTTTTGCCTTCTCAACCATTTCTTGGCCCAAACTCCCATATCTCGCGAACGGATTGACCTAACCCAAAAATTCCTATTGCATCTGAAAGTAGAAACCCGCCCGATTACAACGGTATGTGTATTTTTTCCCTAGGCCATTCTGGTTAAGCGTTTGGAGCAGCAGAATTGCGAAAAATTTGTTGTCTTCTCAACCATTTCTTGGCTTCAAACTCCCATATCTCGCGAACGGATTGACCTAACCCAAAAATTCCTGTTGAGTCTGAAAGTAGAAACTAGCCCGATTACAACGGTATGTGTATTTTTTCCCTAGGCCATTCTGGTTAAGCGTTTGGAGCAGCAGAATTGCGAAAAATTTTTTGCCTTCTCAACCATTTCTTAGGTTCAAACTCCCATATCTCGCGAACGGATTGAACTAACCCAAAAATTCCTGTTGCATCTGAAAGTAGAAACTCGCCCGATTACAACGGTATGTGTATTTTTTCCCTAGCCCATTCTTGTTAAGCGTTTGGTTCAGCAGAATTGCGAAAAATTTGTTGTCTTCTCAACCATTTCTTAGTTTCAAAGTCCCATATCTCGCGAATGGATTGACCAAACCCACAAATTCCTGCTGCGTCTGAAAGTAGAAACTAGCCCGATTACAACGGTATGTGTATTTTCTCCCTAGGCCATTCTGGTTAAGCGTTTGGAGTAGCAGAATTGCGAAAAATTTTTTGCCTTCTCAACCATTTCTTGGCTTCAAACTCCCATATCTCGCGAACGGATTGACCTCACCCAAAAATTCCTATTGCATCTGAAAGTAGAAACTAGCCCGATTACAACGGTATATGTATTTTCTCCCTAGGCCATTCTGGTTAAGCGTTTGGAGCAGCAGAATTGCGAAAAATTTTTTGCCTTCTCAACCATTTCTTGGCTCAAACCCCCATATCTCGCGAACGGATTGACCTAACCCAAAAATTCCAATTGCATCTGAAAGTAGAAACTCGCCCGATTACAACGGTATGTGTATTTTTTCCCTAGGCCATACCGGTTAAGCGTTTGGAGCAGCAGAATTGCGAAAAATTTGTTGTCTTCTCAACCATTTCTTAGCTTCAAACTCCCATATCTCGCGAACGGATTGACCTAACCCAAAAATTCCTGTTGCATCTGAAAGTAGAAACTCGCCCGATTACAACGGTATGTGTATTTTTTCCCTAGGCCATTCCTGTTAAGCGTTTGGAGCAGCAGAATTGCGAAAAATTTTTTGCCTTCTCAACCATTTCTTGGCTTCAAACTCCCATATCTCGCGAACGGATTGACCTCACCCAAAAATTCCTATTGCATCTGAAAGTAGAAACTAGCCCGATTACAACGGTATGTGTATTTTCTCCCTAGGCCATTCTGGTTAAGCGTTTGGAGCAGCAGAATTGCGAAAAATTTTTTGCCTTCTCAACCATTTCTTGGCCCAAACTCCCATATCTCGCGAACGGATTGACTTAACCCAAAAATTCCAATTGCATCTGAAAGTAGAAACTCGCCCGATTACAACGGGTTGTGTATTTTTTCCCTAGGCCATTCTGGTTAAGCGTTTGGAGCAGCAGAATTGCGAAAAATTTGTTGTCTTCTCAACCATTTCTTAGGTTCAAACTCCCATATCTCGCGAACGGATTGACCTAACCCAAAAATTCCTGTTGCATCTGAAAGTAGAAACTCGCCCGATTACAACGGTATGTGTATTTTTTCCGTAGCCCATTCTTGTTAAGCGTTTGGTTCAGCAGAATTGCGAAAAATTTGTTGTCTTCTCAACCATTTCTTAGTTTCAAAGTCCCATATCTCGCGAATGGATTGACCAAACACACAAATTCCTGCTGCGTCTGAAAGTAGAAACTAGCCCGATTACAACGGTATGTGTATTTTCTCCCTAGGCCATTCTGGTTAAGCGTTTGGAGCAGCAGAATTGCGAAAAATTTGTTGTCTTCTCAACCATTTCTTAGCTTCAAACTCCCATATCTCGCGAACGGATTGACCTAACCCAAAAATTCCTATTGCCTCTGAAAGTAGAAACTCGCCCGATTACAACGGTATGTGTATTTTTTCCCTAGGCCATTCTGGTTAAGCGTTTGGAGCAGCAGAATTGCGAAAAATTTTTTGCCTTCTCAACCATTTCTTGGCTTCAAACTCCCATATCTCGCGAACGGGTTGACCTAACCCAAAAATTCCTATTGCATCTGAAAGTAGAAACTCGCCCGATTACAGCGGTATGTGTATTTTTTCCCTAGGCCATTCTGGTTAAGCGTTTGGTTCAGCAGAATTGCGAAAAATTTGTTGTCTTCTCAACCATTTCTTAGTTTCAAAGCCCCATATCTCGCGAATGGATTGACCAAACCCACAAATTCCTGCTGCGTCTGAAAGTAGAAACTAGCCCGATTACAACGGTATGTGTATTTTTTCCCTAGGCCATTCTGGTTAAGCGTTTGGAGCAGCAGAATTGCGAAAAATTTTTTGCCTTCTCAACCATTTCTTAGGTTCAAACTCCCATATCTCGCGAACGGATTGAACTAACCCAAAAATTCCTGTTGCATCTGAAAGTAGAAACTCGCCCGATTACAACGGTATGTGTATTTTTTCCCTAGCCCATTCTTGTTAAGCGTTTGGTTCAGCAGAATTGCGAAAAATTTGTTGTCTTCTCAACCATTTCTTAGTTTCAAAGTCCCATATCTCGCGAATGGATTGACCAAACCCACAAATTCCTGCTGCGTCTGAAAGTAGAAACTAGCCCGATTACAACGGTATGTGTATTTTCTCCCTAGGCCATTCTGGTTAAGCGTTTGGAGTAGCAGAATTGCGAAAAATTTTTTGCCTTCTCAACCATTTCTTGGCTTCAAACTCCCATATCTCGCGAACGGATTGACCTCACCCAAAAATTCCTATTGCATCTGAAAGTAGAAACTAGCCCGATTACAACGGTATATGTATTTTCTCCCTAGGCCATTCTGGTTAAGCGTTTGGAGCAGCAGAATTGCGAAAAATTTTTTGCCTTCTCAACCATTTCTTGGCTCAAACCCCCATATCTCGCGAACGGATTGACCTAACCCAAAAATTCCAATTGCATCTGAAAGTAGAAACTCGCCCGATTACAACGGTATGTGTATTTTTTCCCTAGGCCATACCGGTTAAGCGTTTGGAGCAGCAGAATTGCGAAAAATTTGTTGTCTTCTCAACCATTTCTTAGCTTCAAACTCCCATATCTCGCGAACGGATTGACCTAACCCAAAAATTCCTGTTGCATCTGAAAGTAGAAACTCGCCCGATTACAACGGTATGTGTATTTTTTCCCTAGGCCATTCCTGTTAAGCGTTTGGAGCAGCAGAATTGCGAAAAATTTTTTGCCTTCTCAACCATTTCTTGGCTTCAAACTCCCATATCTCGCGAACGGATTGACCTCACCCAAAAATTCCTATTGCATCTGAAAGTAGAAACTAGCCCGATTACAACGGTATGTGTATTTTCTCCCTAGGCCATTCTGGTTAAGCGTTTGGAGCAGCAGAATTGCGAAAAATTTTTTGCCTTCTCAACCATTTCTTGGCCCAAACTCCCATATCTCGCGAACGGATTGACTTAACCCAAAAATTCCAATTGCATCTGAAAGTAGAAACTCGCCCGATTACAACGGTTTGTGTATTTTTTCCCTAGGCCATTCTGGTTAAGCGTTTGGAGCAGCAGAATTGCGAAAAATTTTTTGCCTTCTCAACCATTTCTTGGCTCAAACTCCCATATCTCGCGAACGGATTAACCTAACCCAAAAATTCCTATTGCATCTGAAAGTAGAAACCCGCCCGATTACAACGGTATGTGTATTTTTTCCCTAGGCCATTGGGGTTAAGCGTTTGGAGCAGCATAATTGCGAAAAATTTTTTGCCTTCTCAACCATTTCTTGGCTTCAAACTCCCGCATCTCGCGAACGGATTGACCTAACCCAAAAATTCCTATTGCATCTGAAAGTAGAAACCCGCCCGATTACAACGGTATGTGTATTTTTTCCCTAGGCCATTCTGGTTAAGCGTTTGGAGCAGCAGAATTGCGAAAAATTTGTTGTCTTCTCAACCATTTCTTGGCTTCAAACTCCCATATCTCGCGAACGGATTGACCTAACCCAAAAATTCCTGTTGTGTCTGAAAGTAGAAACTCGCCCGATTACAGCGGTATGTGTATTTTTTCCTTAGCCCATTCTGGTTAAGCGTTTGGAGCAGCAGAATTGCGAAAAATTTGTTGTCTTCTCAACCATTTCTTAGCTTCAAGTTCCCATATCTCGCGAACGGATTGACCTAACCCAAAAATTCCTATTGCATCTGAAAGTAGAAACTCGCCCGATTACAACGGTATGTGTATTTTTTCCCTAGGCCATTCTGGTTAAGCGTTTGGAGCAGCAGAATTGCGAAAAATTTTTTGCCTTCTCAACCATTTCTTGGCTTCAAACTCCCATATCTCGCGAACGGATTGACCTAACCCAAAAATTCCTATTGCATCTGAAAGTAGAAACTCGCCCGATTACAGCGGTATGTGTATTTTTTCCCTAGGCCATTCTGGTTAAGCGTTTGGAGCAGCAGAATTGCGAAAAATTTATTGCCTTCTCAACCATTTCTTGGCTTCAAACTCCCATATCTCGCGAACGGATTGAACTAACCCAAAAATTCCTATTGCATCTGAAAGTAGAAACTCGCCCGATTACAACGGTATGTGTATTTTTTCCCTAGGCCATTCTGGTTAAGCGTTTGGAGCAGCAGAATTGCGAAAAATTTTTTGCCTTCTCAACCATTTCTTGGCTTCAAACTCCCATATCTCGCGAACGGATTGACCTAACCCAAAAATTCCTATTGCATCTGAAAGTAGAAACTCGCCCGATTACAGCGGTATGTGTATTTTTTCCCTAGGCCATTCTGGTTAAGCGTTTGGAGCAGCAGAATTGCGAAAAATTTATTGCCTTCTCAACCATTTCTTGGCTTCAAACTCCCATATCTCTCGAACGGATTGAACTAACCCAAAAATTCCTATTGCATCTGAAAGTAGAAACTCGCCCGATTACAACGGTATGTGTATTTTTTCCCTAGGCCATTCTGGTTAAGCGTTTGGAGCAGCAGAAGTGCGAAAAATTTGTTGTCTTCTCAACCATTTCTTAGGTTCAAACTCCCATATCTCGCGAACGGATTGACCTAACCCAAAAATTCCTGTTGCATCTGAAATTAGAAACTAGCCCGATTACAACGGTATGTGTATTTTTTCCCTAGGCCATTCTGGTTAAGCGTTTGGAGCAGCAGAATTGCGAAAAATTTTTTGCCTTCTCAACCATTTCTTGGCTTCAAACTCCCATATCTCGCGAACGGATTGACCTAACCCAAAAATTCCTATTGCATCTGAAAGTAGAAACTCGCCCGATTACAGCGGTATGTGTATTTTTTCCCTAGGCCATTCTGGTTAAGCGTTTGGAGCAGCAGAATTGCGAAAAATTTGTTGTCTTCTCAACCATTTCTTAGGTTCAAACTCCCATATCTCGCGAACGGATTGACCTAACCCAAAAATTCCTGTTGCATCTGAAATTAGAAACTAGCCCGATTACAACGGTATGTGTATTTTTTCCCTAGGCCATTCTGGTTAAGCGTTTGGAGCAGCAGAATTGCGAAAAATTTTTTGCCTTCTCAACCATTTCTTGGCTTCAAACTCCCATATCTCGCGAACGGATTGACCTCACCCAAAAATTCCTATTGCATCTGAAAGTAGAAACTAGCCCGATTACAACGGTATGTGTATTTTCTCCCTAGGCCATTCTGGTTAAGCGTTTGGAGCAGCAGAATTGCGAAAAATTTTTTGCCTTCTCAACCATTTCTTGGCCCAAACTCCCATATCTCGCGAACGGATTGACCTAACCCAAAAATTCCTGTTGCATCTGAAAGTAGAAACTCGCCCGATTACAACGGTATGTGTATTTTTTCCGTAGCCCATTCTTGTTAAGCGTTTGGTTCAGCAGAATTGCGAAAAATTTGTTGTCTTCTCAACCATTTCTTAGTTTCAAAGTCCCATATCTCGCGAATGGATTGACCAAACCCACAAATTCCTGCTGCGTCTGAAAGTAGAAACTAGCCCGATTACAACGGTAAGTGTATTTTCTCCCTAGGCCATTCTGGTTAAGCGTTTGGAGCAGCAGAATTGCGAAAAATTTTTTGCCTTCTCAACCATTTCTTGGCTTCAAACTCCCATATCTCGCGAACGGATTGACCTCACCCAAAAATTCCTATTGCATCTGAAAGTAGAAACTAGCCCGATTACAACGGTATATGTATTTTCTCCCTAGCCCATTCTGGTTAAGCGTTTGGAGCAGCAGAATTGCGAAAAATTTTTTGCCTTCTCAACCATTTCTTGGCTCAAACTCCCATATCTCGCGAACGGATTGACCTAACCCAAAAATTCCTGTTGCATCTGAAAGTAGAAACTCGCCCGATTACAACGGTGTGTGTATTTTTTCCCTAGGCCTTTCTGGTTAAGCGTTTGGAGCAGCAGAATTGCGAAAAATTTTTTGCCTTCTCAACCATTTCTTGGCTTTAAACTCCCATATCTCGCGAACGGATTGACCTAACCCAAAAATTCCTGTTGCATCTGAAAGTAGAAACTCGCCCGATTACAACGGTATGTGTATTTTTTCCCTAGGCCATTCCTGTTAAGCGTTTGGAGCAGAAGAATTGCGAAAAATTTTTTGCCTTCTCAACCATTTCTTGGCTTCAAACTCCCATATCTCGCGAACGGATCGACCTAACTCAAAAATTCCTGTTGCGTCTGAAAGTAGAAACTCGCCCGATTACAGCGGTATGTGTATTTTTACCCTAGGCCATTCTGGTTAAGCGTTTGGAGCAGCAGAATTGCGAAAAATTTGTTGTCTTCTCAACCATTTCTTGGCTTCAAACTCCCATATCTCGCGAACGGATTGACCTGACCCAAAAATTCCTGTTGTGTCTGAAAGTAGAAACTCGCCCGATTACAGCGGTATTTGTATTTTTTCCTTAGCCCATTCTGGTTAAGCGTTTGGAGCAGCAGAAGTGCGAAAAATTTGTTGTCTTCTCAACCATTTCTTAGCTTCAAACTCCCATATCTCGCGAACGGATTGACCTAACCCAAAAATGCCTGTTGCATCTGATAGTAGAAACTCGCCCGATTACAACGGTATGTGTATTTTTTCCCTAGCCCATTCTTGTTAAGCGTTTGGTTCAGCAGAATTGCGAAAAATTTGTTGTCTTCTCAACCATTTCTTAGTTTCAAAGTCCCATATCTCGCGAATGGATTGACCAAACCCACAAATTCCTGCTGCGTCTGAACGTAGAAACTAGCCCGATTACAACGGTATGTGTATTTTCTCCCTAGGCCATTCTGGTTAAGCGTTTGGAGCAGCAGAAGTGCGAAAAATTTTTTGCCTTCTCAACCATTTCTTGGCTTCAAACTCCCATATCTTTGCGAACGGATTGACCTAACCCAAAAATTCCTATTGCATCTGAAAGTAGAAACTCGCCCGATTACAGCGGTATGTGTATTTTTTCCCTAGGCCATTCTGGTTAAGTGTTTGGAGCAGCAGAATTGCGAAAAATTTTCTGCCTTCTCAACCATTTCTTGGCTTCAAACTCCCATATCTCGCGAACGGATTGTCCTAACCCAAAAATTCCTGTTGCGTCTGAAAGTAGAAACTCCCCCGATAACAACGGTATGTGTATTTTTTTCCTAGGCCATTCTGGTTAAGCGTTTGGAGCAGCAGAATTGCGAAAAATTTGTTGTCTTCTCAACCATTTCTTGGCTTCAAACTCCCATATCTCGCGAACGGATTGACCTGACCCAAAAATTCCTGTTGTGTCTGAAAGTACAAACTCGCCCGATTACAGCGGTATTTGTATTTTTTCCTTAGCCCATTCTGGTTAAGCGTTTGGAGCAGCAGAAGTGCGAAAAATTTGTGGTCTTCTCAACCATTTCTTAGCTTCAAACTCCCATATCTCGCGAACGGATTGACCTAACCCAAAAATTCCTATTGCATCTGAAAGTAGAAATTCGCCCGATTACAACGGTGTGTGTATTTTTTCCCTAGGCCATTCTGGTTAAGCGTTTGGAGCAGCAGAATTGCGAAAAATTTTTTGCCTTCTCAACCATTTCTTGGCTTCAAACTCCCATATCTCGCGAACGGATTGACCTAACCCAAAAATTCCTATTGCATCTGAAAGTAGAAACTAGCCCGATTACAGGGGTATGTGTATTTTCTCCCTAGGCCATTCTGGTTAAGCGTTTGGAGCAGCAGAATTGCGAAAAATTTTTTGCCTTCTCAACCATTTCTTGGCTTCAAACTCCCATATCTCGCGAACGGATTGACCTAACCCAAGAATTCCTATTGCATCTGAAAGTAGAAACTCGCCCGATTACAACGGTGTGTGTATTTTTTCCCTAGGCCATTCTGGTTAAGTGTTTGGAGCAGCAGAATTGCGAAAAATTTTTTGCCTTCTCAACCATTTCTTGGCTTCAAACTCCCATATCTCGCGAACGGATTGACCTAACGCAAAAATTCCTATTGCATCTGAAAGTAGAAACTCGCCCGATTACAGCGTTATGTGTATTTTTCCCCTAGGCCATTCTGGTTAAGCGTTTGGAGCAGCAGAATTGCGAAAAATTTGTTGTCTTCTCAACCATTTCTTGGCTTCAAACTCCCATATCCCGCGAACGGATTGACCTGACCCAAAAATTCCTGTTGTGTCTGAAAGTAGAAACTCGCCCGATTACAGCAGTATTTGTATTTTTTCCTTAGCCCATTCTGGTTAAGCGTTTGGAGCAGCAGAAGTGCGAAAAATTTGTTGTCTTCTCACCATTTCTTAGCTTCAAACTCCCATATCTCGCGAACGGATTGACCTTACCCAAAAATTCCTATTGCATCTGAAAGTCGAATCTCGCCCGATTACAACGGTATGTGTAGTTTTTCCCTAGGCCATTCTGGTTAAGCGTTTGGAGCAGAAGAATTGCGAAAAATTTTTTGCCTTCTCAACCATTTCTTGGCTTCAAGCTCCCATATCTCGCGAACGGATTGACCTAACCCAAAAATTCCTATTGCATCTGAAAGTAGAAACTCGCCCGATTACAGCGGTATGCGTATTTTTTCCCTAGGCCATTCTGGTTAAGCGTTTGGAGCAGCAGAATTGCGAAAAATTTTTTGCTTTCTCAACCATTTCTTGGCTTCAAACTCCCACATCTCGCGAACGGATTAACCTAACCCAAAAATTCCTATTGCATCTGAAAGTAGAAACCCGCCCGATTACAACGGTATGTGTATTTTTTCCCGAGGCCATTCTGGTTAAGCGTTTGGAGCAGCAGAATTGCGAAAAATTTTTTGCCTTCTCAACCATTTCGTGGCTTCAAACTCCCATATCTCGCGAACGGATTGACCTAACCCAAAAATTCCTATTGCATCTGAAAGCAGAAACCCGCCCGATTACAACGGTATGTGTATTTTTTCCCTAGGCCATTCTGGTTAAGCGTTTGGAGCAGCAGAATTGCGAAAAATTTGTTGTCTTCTCAACCATTTCTTGGCTTCAAACTCCCATATCTCGCGAACGGATTGACCTGACCCAAAAATTCCTGTTGTGTCTGAAAGTAGAAACCCGCCCGATTACAGCGGTATTTGTATTTTTTCCTTAGCCCATTCTGGTTAAGCGTTTGGAGCAGCAGAAGTGCGAAAAATTTGTTGTCTTCTCAACCATTTCTTAGCTTCAAACTCCCATATCTCGCGAATGGATTGACCAAACCCACAAATTCCTGCTGCGTCTGAAAGTAGAAACTAGCCCGATTACAACGGTATGTGTATTTTCTCCCTAGGCCATTCTGGTTAAGCGTTTGGAGCAGCAGAAGTGCGAAAAATTTTTTGCCTTCTCAACCATTTCTTGGCTTCAAACTCCCATATCTCGCGAACGGATTGACCTAACCCAAAAATTCCTATTGCATCTGAAAGTAGAAACTCGCCCGATTACAGCGGTATGTGTATTTTTTCCCTAGGCCATTCTGGTTAAGCGTTTGGAGCAGCAGAATTGCGAAAAATTTTTTGCCTTCTCAACCATTTCTTGGATTCAAACTCCCATATCTCGCGAACGGATTGACCTAACCCAAAAATTCCTATTGCATCTGAAAGTAGAAGCTAGCCCGATTACAGGGGTATGTGTATTTTCTCCCTAGGCCATTCTGGTTAAGCGTTTGGAGCAGCAGAATTGCGAAAAATTTTTTGCCTTCTCAACCATTTCTTGGCTTCAAACTCCCATATCTCGCGAACGGATTGACCTGACCCAAAAATTCCTGTTGTGTCTGAAAGTAGAAACTCGCCCGATTACAGCGGTATTTGTATTTTTTCCTTAGCCCATTCTGGTTAAGCGTTTGGAGCAGCAGAAGTGCGAAAAATTTGTTGTCTTCTCAACCATTTCTTAGCTTCAAACTCCCATATCTCGCGAACGGATTGACCTAACCCAAAAATTCCTATTGCATCTGAAAGTCGAATCTCGCCCAATTACAACGGTATGTGTATTTTTTCCCTAGGCCATTCTGGTTAAGCGTTTGGAGCAGAAGAATTGCGAAAAATTTTTTGCCTTCTCAACCATTTCTTGGCTTCAAACTCCCATATCTCGCGAACGGATCGACCTAACTCAAAAATTCCTGTTGCGTCTGAAAGTAGAAACTCGCCCGATTACAGCGGTATGTGTATTTTTACCCTAGGCCATTCTGGTTAAGCGTTTGGAGCAGCAGAATTGCGAAAAATTTGTTGTCTTCTCAACCATTTCTTGGCTTCAAACTCCCATATCTCGCGAACGGATTGACCTGACCCAAAAATTCCTGTTGTGTCTGAAAGTAGAAACTCGCCCGATTACAGCGGTATTTGTATTTTTTCCTTAGCCCATTCTGGTTAAGCGTTTGGAGCAGCAGAAGTGCGAAAAATTTGTTGTCTTCTCAACCATTTCTTAGCTTCAAACTCCCATATCTCGCGAACGGATTGACCTAACCCAAAAATGCCTGTTGCATCTGATAGTAGAAACTCGCCCGATTACAACGGTATGTGTATTTTTTCCCTAGCCCATTCTTGTTAAGCGTTTGGTTCAGCAGAATTGCGAAAAATTTGTTGTCTTCTCAACCATTTCTTAGTTTCAAAGTCCCATATCTCGCGAATGGATTGACCAAACCCACAAATTCCTGCTGCGTCTGAACGTAGAAACTAGCCCGATTACAACGGTATGTGTATTTTCTCCCTAGGCCATTCTGGTTAAGCGTTTGGAGCAGCAGAAGTGCGAAAAATTTTTTGCCTTCTCAACCATTTCTTGGCTTCAAACTCCCATATCTTTGCGAACGGATTGACCTAACCCAAAAATTCCTATTGCATCTGAAAGTAGAAACTCGCCCGATTACAGCGGTATGTGTATTTTTTCCCTAGGCCATTCTGGTTAAGTGTTTGGAGCAGCAGAATTGCGAAAAATTTTCTGCCTTCTCAACCATTTCTTGGCTTCAAACTCCCATATCTCGCGAACGGATTGTCCTAACCCAAAAATTCCTGTTGCGTCTGAAAGTAGAAACTCCCCCGATAACAACGGTATGTGTATTTTTTTCCTAGGCCATTCTGGTTAAGCGTTTGGAGCAGCAGAATTGCGAAAAATTTGTTGTCTTCTCAACCATTTCTTGGCTTCAAACTCCCATATCTCGCGAACGGATTGACCTGACCCAAAAATTCCTGTTGTGTCTGAAAGTACAAACTCGCCCGATTACAGCGGTATTTGTATTTTTTCCTTAGCCCATTCTGGTTAAGCGTTTGGAGCAGCAGAAGTGCGAAAAATTTGTGGTCTTCTCAACCATTTCTTAGCTTCAAACTCCCATATCTCGCGAACGGATTGACCTAACCCAAAAATTCCTATTGCATCTGAAAGTAGAAATTCGCCCGATTACAACGGTGTGTGTATTTTTTCCCTAGGCCATTCTGGTTAAGCGTTTGGAGCAGCAGAATTGCGAAAAATTTTTTGCCTTCTCAACCATTTCTTGGCTTCAAACTCCCATATCTCGCGAACGGATTGACCTAACCCAAAAATTCCTATTGCATCTGAAAGTAGAAACTAGCCCGATTACAGGGGTATGTGTATTTTCTCCCTAGGCCATTCTGGTTAAGCGTTTGGAGCAGCAGAATTGCGAAAAATTTTTTGCCTTCTCAACCATTTCTTGGCTTCAAACTCCCATATCTCGCGAACGGATTGACCTAACCCAAGAATTCCTATTGCATCTGAAAGTAGAAACTCGCCCGATTACAACGGTGTGTGTATTTTTTCCCTAGGCCATTCTGGTTAAGTGTTTGGAGCAGCAGAATTGCGAAAAATTTTTTGCCTTCTCAACCATTTCTTGGCTTCAAACTCCCATATCTCGCGAACGGATTGACCTAACGCAAAAATTCCTATTGCATCTGAAAGTAGAAACTCGCCCGATTACAGCGTTATGTGTATTTTTCCCCTAGGCCATTCTGGTTAAGCGTTTGGAGCAGCAGAATTGCGAAAAATTTGTTGTCTTCTCAACCATTTCTTGGCTTCAAACTCCCATATCCCGCGAACGGATTGACCTGACCCAAAAATTCCTGTTGTGTCTGAAAGTAGAAACTCGCCCGATTACAGCAGTATTTGTATTTTTTCCTTAGCCCATTCTGGTTAAGCGTTTGGAGCAGCAGAAGTGCGAAAAATTTGTTGTCTTCTCACCATTTCTTAGCTTCAAACTCCCATATCTCGCGAACGGATTGACCTTACCCAAAAATTCCTATTGCATCTGAAAGTCGAATCTCGCCCGATTACAACGGTATGTGTAGTTTTTCCCTAGGCCATTCTGGTTAAGCGTTTGGAGCAGAAGAATTGCGAAAAATTTTTTGCCTTCTCAACCATTTCTTGGCTTCAAGCTCCCATATCTCGCGAACGGATTGACCTAACCCAAAAATTCCTATTGCATCTGAAAGTAGAAACTCGCCCGATTACAGCGGTATGCGTATTTTTTCCCTAGGCCATTCTGGTTAAGCGTTTGGAGCAGCAGAATTGCGAAAAATTTTTTGCTTTCTCAACCATTTCTTGGCTTCAAACTCCCACATCTCGCGAACGGATTAACCTAACCCAAAAATTCCTATTGCATCTGAAAGTAGAAACCCGCCCGATTACAACGGTATGTGTATTTTTTCCCGAGGCCATTCTGGTTAAGCGTTTGGAGCAGCAGAATTGCGAAAAATTTTTTGCCTTCTCAACCATTTCGTGGCTTCAAACTCCCATATCTCGCGAACGGATTGACCTAACCCAAAAATTCCTATTGCATCTGAAAGCAGAAACCCGCCCGATTACAACGGTATGTGTATTTTTTCCCTAGGCCATTCTGGTTAAGCGTTTGGAGCAGCAGAATTGCGAAAAATTTGTTGTCTTCTCAACCATTTCTTGGCTTCAAACTCCCATATCTCGCGAACGGATTGACCTGACCCAAAAATTCCTGTTGTGTCTGAAAGTAGAAACCCGCCCGATTACAGCGGTATTTGTATTTTTTCCTTAGCCCATTCTGGTTAAGCGTTTGGAGCAGCAGAAGTGCGAAAAATTTGTTGTCTTCTCAACCATTTCTTAGCTTCAAACTCCCATATCTCGCGAATGGATTGACCAAACCCACAAATTCCTGCTGCGTCTGAAAGTAGAAACTAGCCCGATTACAACGGTATGTGTATTTTCTCCCTAGGCCATTCTGGTTAAGCGTTTGGAGCAGCAGAAGTGCGAAAAATTTTTTGCCTTCTCAACCATTTCTTGGCTTCAAACTCCCATATCTCGCGAACGGATTGACCTAACCCAAAAATTCCTATTGCATCTGAAAGTAGAAACTCGCCCGATTACAGCGGTATGTGTATTTTTTCCCTAGGCCATTCTGGTTAAGCGTTTGGAGCAGCAGAATTGCGAAAAATTTTTTGCCTTCTCAACCATTTCTTGGATTCAAACTCCCATATCTCGCGAACGGATTGACCTAACCCAAAAATTCCTATTGCATCTGAAAGTAGAAACTAGCCCGATTACAGGGGTATGTGTATTTTCTCCCTAGGCCATTCTGGTTAAGCGTTTGGAGCAGCAGAATTGCGAAAAATTTTTTGCCTTCTCAACCATTTCTTGGCTTCAAACTCCCATATCTCGCGAACGGATTGACCTGACCCAAAAATTCCTGTTGTGTCTGAAAGTAGAAACTCGCCCGATTACAGCGGTATTTGTATTTTTTCCTTAGCCCATTCTGGTTAAGCGTTTGGAGCAGCAGAAGTGCGAAAAATTTGTTGTCTTCTCAACCATTTCTTAGCTTCAAACTCCCATATCTCGCGAACGGATTGACCTAACCCAAAAATTCCTATTGCATCTGAAAGTCGAATCTCGCCCAATTACAACGGTATGTGTATTTTTTCCCTAGGCCATTCTGGTTAAGCGTTTGGAGCAGAAGAATTGCGAAAAATTTTTTGCCTTCTCAACCATTTCTTGGCTTCAAACTCCCATATCTCGCGAACGGATTGACCTAACCCAAAAATTCCTATTGCATCTGAAAGTAGAAACTCGCCCGATTACAGCGGTATATGTATTTTTTCCCTAGGCCATTCTGGTTAAGCGTTTGGAGCAGCAGAATTGCGAAAAATTTTTTGCCTTCTCAACCATTTCTTGGCTTCAAACTCCCATATCTCGCGAACGGATTGACCTAACCCAAAAATTCCTATTGCATCTGAAAGTAGAAACTCGCCCGATTACAACGGTGTGTGTATTTTTTCCCTAGGCCATTCTGGTTAAGCGTTTGGAGCAGCAGAATTGCGAAAAATTTTTTGCCTTCTCAACCATTTCTTGGCTTCAAACTCCCATATCTCGCGAACGGATTGACCTAACCCAAAAATTCCTATTGCATCTGAAAGTCGAATCTCGCCCGATTACAACGGTATGTGTATTTTTTCCCTAGGCCATTCCTGTTAAGCGTTTGGAGCAGAAGAATTGCGAAAATTTTTTTGCCTTCTCAACCATTTCTTGGCTTCAAACTCCCATATCTCGCGAACGGATTGACCTAACTCAAAAATTCCTGTTGCGTCTGAAAGTAGAAACTCGCCCGATTACAGCGGTATGTGTATTTTTTCCCTAGGCCATTCTGGTTAAGCGTTTGGAGCAGCAGAATTGCGAAAAATTTTGTGCCTTCTCAACCATTTCTTGGCTTCAAACTCCCATATCTCGCGAACGGATTGACCTAACCCAAAAATTCCTGTTGCGTCTGAAAGTAGAAACTCGCCCGATTACAACGGTATGTGTATTTTTTCCCTAGGCCATTCTGGTTAAGCGTTTGGAGCAGCAGAATTGCGAAAAATTTGTGGTCTTCTCAACCATTTCTTAGTTTCAAACTCCCATATCTCGCGAACGGATTGACCTAACCCAAAAATTCCTGTTGCATCTGAAAGTAGAAAC
Source organism: Ptiloglossa arizonensis (assembly GCF_051014685.1). Classification (NCBI taxonomy): domain Eukaryota; kingdom Metazoa; phylum Arthropoda; class Insecta; order Hymenoptera; family Colletidae; genus Ptiloglossa; species Ptiloglossa arizonensis. Next base: position 53,702 of record NW_027479751.1, read on the forward strand.
TCGCCCGATTACAACGGTGTGTGTATTTTTTCCCTAGGCCATTCTGGTTAAGCGTTTGGAGCAGCAGAATTGCGAAAAATTTTTTGCCTTCTCAACCGTTTCTTGGCTTCAAACTCCCATATCTCGCGAACGGATTGACCTAACCCAAAAATTCCTATTGCATCTGAAAGTAGAAACTCGCCCGATTACAGCGTTATGTGTATTTTTCCCCTAGGCCATTCTGGTTAAGCGTTTGGTGCAGCAGAATTGCGAAAAATTTTTTGCCTTCTCAACCATTTCTTGGCTCAAACTCCCATATCTCGCGAACGGATTAACCTAACCCAAAAATTCCTATTGCATCTGAAAGTAGAAACCCGCCCGATTACAACGGTATGTGTATTTTTTCCCTAGGCCTTTCTGGTTAAGCGTTTGGAGCAGCAGAATTGCGAAAAATTTGTTGTCTTCTCAACCATTTCTTGGCTTCAAACTCCCATATCTCGCGAACGGATTGACCTGACCCAAAAATTCCTGTTGTGTCTGAAAGTAGAAACTCGCCCGATTACAGCGGTATTTGTATTTTTTCCTTAGCCCATTCTGGTTAAGCGTTTGGAGCAGCAGAAGTGCGAAAAATTTGTTGTCTTCTCAACCATTTCTTAGCTTCAAACTCCCATATCTCGCGAACGGATTGACCTAACCCAAAAATTCCTATTGCATCTGAAAGTCGAATCTCGCCCGATTACAACGGTATGTGTATTTTTTCCATAGGCCATTCTGGTTAAGCGTTTGGAGCAGAAGAATTGCGAAAAATTTTTTGCCTTCTCAACCATTTCTTGGCTTCAAACTCCCATATCTCGCGAACGGATTGACCTAACCCAAAAATTCCTATTGCATCTGAAAGTAGAAACTCGCCCGATTACAGCGGTATATGTATTTTTTCCCTAGGCCATTCTGGTTAAGCGTTTGGAGCAGCAGAATTGCGAAAAATTTTTTGCCTTCTCAACCATTTCTTGGCTTCAAACTCCCATATCTCGCGAACGGATTGACCTAACCCAAAAATTCCTATTGCATCTGAAAGTAGAAACTCGCCCGATTACAACGGTGTGTGTATTTTTTCCCTAGGCCATTCTGGTTAAGCGTTTGGAGCAGCAGAATTGCGAAAAATTTTTTGCCTTCTCAACCATTTCTTGGCTTCAAACTCCCATATCTCGCGAACGGATTGACCTAACCCAAAAATTCCTATTGCATCTGAAAGTCGAATCTCGCCCGATTACAACGGTATGTGTATTTTTTCCCTAGGCCATTCTGGTTAAGCGTTTGGAGCAGAAGAATTGCGAAAAATTTTTTGCCTTTTCAACCATTTCTTGGCTTCAAACTCCCATATCTCGCGAACGGATTGACCTAACCCAAAAATTCCTATTGTATCTGAAAGTAGAAACTCGCCCGATTACAGCGGTATATGTATTTTTTCCCTAGGCCATTCTGGTTAAGCGTTTGGAGCAGCAGAATTGCGAAAAATTTTTTGCCTTCTCAACCATTTCTTGGCTTCAAACTCCCATATCTCGCGAACGGATTGACCTAACCCAAAAATTCCTATTGCATCTGAAAGTAGAAACTCGCCCGATTACAACGGTGTGTGTATTTTTTTCCCTAGGCCATTCTGGTTAAGCGTTTGGAGCAGCAGAATTGTGAAAAATTTTTTGCCTTCTCAACCATTTCTTGGCTTCAAACTCCCATATCTCGCGAACGGATTGACCTAACCCAAAAATTCCTATTGCATCTGAAAGTAGAAACTAGCCCGATTACAGGGGTATGTGTATTTTCTCCCTGGGCCATTCTGGTTAAGCGTTTGGAGCAGCAGAAGTGCGAAAAATTTGTTGTCTTCTCAACCATTTCTTAGCTTCAAACTCCCCTATCTCGCGAACGGATTGACCTAACCCAAAAATTCCTGTTGCATCTGAAAGTAGAAACTCGCCCGATTACAACGGTATGTGTATTTTTTCCCTAGGCCATTCTGGTTAAGCGTTTGGAGCAGAAGAATTGCGAAAAATTTTTTGCCTTCTCAACCATTTCTTGGCTTCAAACTCCCATATCTCGCGAACGGATTGACCTAACCCAAAAATTCCTATTGCATCTGAAAGTAGAAACTCGCCCGATTACAACGGTGTGTGTATTTTTTCCCTAGGCCATTCTGGTTAAGCGTTTGGAGCAGCAGAATTGCGAAAAATTTTTTGCCTTCTCAACCATTTCTTGGCTTCAAACTCCCATATCTCGCGAACGGATTGACCTAACCCAAAAATTCCTATTGCATCTGAAAGTAGAAACTAGACCGATTACAGGGGTATGTGTATTTTCTCCCTAGGCCATTCTGGTTAAGCGTTTGGAGCAGCAGAATTGCGAAAAATTTTTTGCCTTCTCAACCATTTCTTGACTACAAACTCCCATATCTCGCGAACGGATTGACCTAACCCAAAAATTCCTATTGCATCTGAAAGTAGAAACTCGCCCGATCACAGCGTTATGTGTATTTTTCCCCTAGGCCATTCTGGTTAAGCTATTGGTGCAGCAGAATTGCGAAAAATTTTTTGCCTTCTCAACCATTTCTTGGCTCAAACTCCCATATCTCGCGAACGGATTTAGCTAACCCAAAAATTCCTATTGCATCTGAAAGTAGAAACTAGCCCGATTACAACGGTATGTGTATTTTCTCCCTAGGCCATTCTGGTTAAGCGTTTGGAGCAGCAGAATTGCGAAAAATTGTTTGCCTTCCCAACCATTTCTTGGCCCAAACTCCCATATCTCGCGAACGGATTGACCTAACCCAAAAATTCAAATTGCATCTGAAAGTAGAATCTCGCCCGATTACAACGGTTTGTGTATTTTTTCCCAAGGCCATTCTGGTTAAGCGTTTGGAGAAGCAGAATTGCGAAAAATTTGTTGTCTTCTCAACCATTTCTTAGGTTCAAACTCCCATATCTCGCGAACGGATTGACCTAACCCAAAAATGCCTGTTGCATCTGATAGTAGAAACTCGCCCGATTACAACGGTATGTGTATTTTTTCCCTAGCCCATTCTTGTTAAGCGTTTGGTTCTGCAGAATTGCGAAAAATTTGTTGTCTTCTCAACCATTTCTTAGTTTCAAAGTCCCATATCTCGCGAATGGATTGACCAAACCCACAAATTCCTGCTGCGTCTGAAAGCAGAAACTAGCCCGATTACAACGGTATGTGTATTTTCTCCCTAGGCCATTCTGGTTAAGCGTTTGGAGCAGCAGAATTGCGAAAAATGTTTTGCCTTCTCAACCATTTCTTGGCTTCAAACTCCCATATCTTGCGAACGGATTGACCTGACCCAAAAATTCCTGTTGTGTCTGAAAGTAGAAACTCGCCCGATTACAACGGTATGTGTATTTTTTCCCTAGGCCATTCTGGTTAAGCGTTTGGAGCAGCAGAATTGCGAAAAATTTGTTGTCTTCTCAACCATTTCTTGGCTTCAAACTCCCATATCTTGCGAACGGATTGACCTGACCCAAAAATTCCTGTTGTGTCTGAAAGTAGAAACTCGCCCGATTACAGCGGTATTTGTATTTTTTCCTTAGCCCATTCTGGTTAAGCGTTTGGAGCAGCAGAAGTGCGAAAAATTTTTTGCCTTCTCAACCATTTCTTGGCTTCAAACTCCCATATCTCGCGAACGGATTGACCTAACCCAAAAATTCCTATTGCATCTGAAAGTAGAAACTCGCCCGATTTCAACGGTATGTGTATTTTTTCCCTAGCCCATTCTTGTTAAGCGTTTGGTTCTGCAGAATTGCGAAAAATTTGTTGTCTTCTCAACCATTTCTTAGCTTCAAAGTCCCATATCTCGCGAATGGATTGACCAAACCCACAAATTCCTGGTGCGTCTGAAAGTAGAAACTAGCCCGATTACAACGGTATGTGTATTTTCTCCCTAGGCCATTCTGGTTAAGCGTTTGGAGCAGCAGAATTGCGAAAAATGTTTTGCCTTCTCAACCATTTCTTGGCTTCAAACTCCCATATCTCGCGAACGGATTGACCTCACCCAAAAATTCCTATTGCATCTGAAAGTAGAAACTAGCCCGATTACAACGGTATGTGTATTTTTTCCCTAGGCCATTCTGGTTAAGCGTTTGGAGCAGCAGAATTGCGAAAAATTTGTTGTCTTCTCAACCATTTCTTAGCTTCAAACTGCCATATCTCGCGAACGGATTGACCTAACCCAAAAATTCCTGTTGCATCTGAAAGTAGAAACTCGCCCGATTACAACGGTGTGTGTATTTTTTCCCTAGGCCATTCTGGTTAAGCGTTTGGAGCATCAGAATTGCGAAAAATTTTTTGCCTTCTCAACCATTTCTTGGCTTCAAACTCCCATATCTCGCGAACGGTTTGACCTAACCCAAAAAGTCCTATTGCATCTGAAAGTAGAAACTAGCCCGATTACAGCGGTATGTGTATTTTCTCCCTAGGCCATTCTGGTTAAGCGTTTGGAGCAGCAGAATTGCGAAAAATTTTTTGCCTTCTCAACCATTTCTTGGCTCAAACTCCCATATCTCGCGAACGGATTAACCTAACCCAAAAATTCCTATTGCATCTGAAAGTAGAAACCCGCCCGATTACAACGGTATGTGTATTTTTTCCCTAGGCCATTCTGGTTAAGCGTTTGGAGCAGCAGAATTGCGAAAAATTTGTTGTCTTCTCAACCATTTCTTGGCTTCAAACTCCCATATCTCGCGAACGGATTGACCTAACCCAAAAATTCCTGTAGCGTCTGAAAGTAGAAACTCGCCCGATTACAACGGTATGTGTATTTTTTCCCTAGCCCATTCTTGTTAAGCGTTTGGTTCAGCAGAATTGCGAAAAATTTGTTGTCTTCTCAACCATTTCTTAGTTTCAAAGTCCCATATCTCGCGAACGGATTGACCAAACCCAAAAATTCCTGCTGCGTCTGAAAGTAGAAACTAGCCGGATTACAACGGTATGTGTATTTTCTCCATAGGCCATTCTGGTTAAGCGTTTGGAGCAGCAGAATTGCGAAAAATTTTTTGCCTTCTCAACCATTTCTTGGCTTCAAACTCCCATATCTCGCGAACGGATTGACCTAACCCAAAAATTCAAATTGCATCTGAAAGTAGAAACTCGCCCGATTACAACGGTTTGTGTATTTTTTCCAAAGGCCATTCTGGTTAAGCGTTTGGAGCAGCAGAATTGCGAAAAATTTGTTGTCTTCTCAACCAGTTCTTAGGTTCAAACTCCCATATCTCGCGAACGGATTGACCTAACCCAAAAATGCCTGTTGCATCTGATAGTAGAAACTCGCCCGATTACAACGGTATGTGTATTTTTTCCCTAGCCCATTCTTGTTAAGCGTTTGGTTCTGCAGAATTGCGAAAAATTTGTTGTCTTCTCAACCATTTCTTAGTTTCAAAGTCCCATATCTCGCGAATGGATTGACCAAACCCACAAATTCCTGCTGCGTCTGAAAGTAGAAACTAGCCCGATTACAACGGTATGTGTATTTTCTCCCTAGGCCATTCTGGTTAAGCGTTTGGAGCAGCAGAATTGCGAAAAATGTTTTGCCTTCTCAACCATTTCTTGGCTTCAAACTCCCATATCTCGCGAACGGATTGACCTCACCCAAAAATTCCTATTGCATCTGAAAGTAGAAACTAGCCCGATTACAACGGTATGTGTATTTTTTCCCTAGGCCATTCTGGTTAAGCGTTTGGAGCAGCAGAATTGCGAAAAATTTGTTGTCTTCTCAACCATTTCTTAGCTTCAAACTCCCATATCTCGCGAACGGATTGACCTAACCCAAAAATTCCTGTTGCATCTGAAAGTAGAAACTCGCCCGATTACAACGGTATGTGTATTTTTTCCCTAGGCCATTCCTGTTAAGCGTTTGGAGCAGAAGAATTGCGAAAAATTTTTTGCCTTCTCAACCATTTCTTGTCTTCAAACTCCCATATCTCGCGAACGGATTGACCTAACCCAAAAATTCCTATTGCATCTGAAAGTAGAAACTCGCCCGATTACAGCGGTATGTGCATTTTTTCCCTAGGCAATTCTGGTTAAGCGTTTGGAGCAGCAGAATTGCGAAAAATTTTTTGCCTTCTCAACCATTTCTTGACTTCAAACTCCCATACCTCGCGAACGGATTGACCTAACCCAAAAATTCCTATTGCATCTGAAAGTAGAAACTCGCCCGATTACAACGGTGTGTGTATTTTTTCCCTAGGCCATTCTGGTTAAGCGTTTGGAGCAGCAGAATTGCGAAAAATTTTTTGCCTTCTCAACCATTTCTTGGCTTCAAACTCCCATATCTCGCGAACGGATTGACCTAACCCAAAAAGTCCTATTGCATCTGAAAGTAGAAACTAGCCCGATTACAGCGGTATGTGTATTTTCTCCCTAGGCCATTCTGGTTAAGCGTTTGGAGCAGCAGAATTGCGAAAAATTTTTTGCCTTCTCAACCATTTCTTGGCTCAAACTCCCATATCTCGCGAACGGATTAACCTAACCCAAAAATTCCTATTGCATCTGAATGTAGAAACCCGCCCGATTACAACGGTATGTGTATTTTTTCCCTAGGCCATTCTGGTTAAGCGTTTGGAGCAGCAGAATTGCGAAAAATTTGTTGTCTTCTCAACCATTTCTTGGCCTCAAACTCCCATATCTCGCGAACGGATTGACCTAAACCAAAAATTCCTGTAGCGTCTGAAAGTAGAAACTCGCCCGATTACAACGGTATGTGTATTTTTTCCCTAGCCCATTCTTGTTAAGCGTTTGGTTCAGCAGAATTGCGAAAAATTTGTTGTCTTCTCAACCATTTCTTAGTTTCAAGGTCCCATATCTCGCGAACGGATTGACCAAACCCAAAAATTCCTGCTGCGTCTGAAAGTAGAAACTAGCCGGATTACAACGGTATGTGTATTTTCTCCATAGGCCATTCTGGTTAAGCGTTTGGAGCAGCAGAATTGCGAAAAATTTTTTGCCTTCTCAACCATTTCTTGGCTTCAAACTCCCATATCTCGCGAACGGATTGACCTCACCCAAAAATTCCTATTGCATCTGAAAGTAGAAACTAGCCCGATTACAACGGTATGTGTATTTTCTCCCTAGGCCACTCTGGTTAAGCGTTTGGAGCAGCAGAATTGCGAAAAATTTTTTGCCTTCTCAACCATTTCTTGGCTTCAAACTCCCATATCTCGCGAACGGATTGACCTAACCCAAAAATTCAAATTGCATCTGAAAGTAGAAACTCGCCCGATTACAACGGTATGTGTATTTTTTCCCAAGGCCATTCTGGTTAAGCGTTTGGAGCAGCAGAATTGCGAAAAATTTTTTGCCTTCTCAACCATTTCTTGGCTTCAAACTCCCATATCTGGCGAACGGATTGCCCTAACCCAAAATTCCTATTGCATCTGAAAGTAGAAACTCGCCCGATTACAGCGGTGTGTGTATTTTTTCCCTAGGCCATTCTGGTTAAGCGTTTGGAGCAGCAGAAGTGCGTAAAATTTGTTGTCTTCTGAACCATTTCTTACCTTCAAACTCCCATATCTCGCGAACGGATTGACCAAACACAAAAATTCCTGCTGCGTTTGAAAGTAGAAACTAGCCCGATTACAACGGTATGTGTATTTTCTCCCTAGGCCATTCTGGTTAAGCGTTTGGAGCAGCAGAATTGCGAAAAATTTTTTGCCTTCTCAACCATTTCTTGGATTCAAACTCCCATATCTCGCGAACGGATTGTCCTAACCCAAAAATTCCTGTAGCGTCTGAAAGTAGAAACTCGGCCGATTGCTACGGTATGTGTATTTTTTCCCTAGCCCACTCTGGTCAAGCGTTTGGAGCAGCAGAATTGCGAAAAATTTGTTGTCTTCTCAACCATTTCTTGGCTTCAAACTCCCATATCTCGCGAAAGGATTGACCTAACCAAACAATTCCTATTGCATCTGAAAGTAGAAACTCGCCCGATTACAACGGTTTGTGTATTTTTTCCCTAGGCCATTCCTGTTAAGCGTTTGGAGCAGAAGAATTGCGAAAAATTTTTTGCCTTCTCAACCATTTCTTGGCTTCAAACTCCCATATCTCGCGAAAGGATTGACCTAACCAAAAAATTCCTATTGCATCTGAAAGTAGAAACCCGCCCGATTACAACGGTATGTGTATTTTTTCCCTAGGCAATTCTGGTTAAGCGTTTGGAGCAGCAGAATTGCGAAAAATTTGTTGTCTTCTCAACCATTTCTTGGCTTCAAACTCCCATATCCCGCGAACGGATTGACCTAACCCAAAAATTCCTATTGCATCTGAAAGTAGAAACTCGCCCGATTACAACGGTGTGTGTATTTTTTCCCTAGGCCATTCTGGTTAAGCGTTTGGAGCAGCAGAATTGCGAAAAATTTTTTGCCTTCTCAAACATTTCTTGGCTTCAAACTCCCATATCTCGCGAACGGATTGACCTAACCCAAAAAGTCCTATTGCATCTGAAAGTAGAAACTAGCCCGATTACAGCGGTATGTGTATTTTCTCCCTTGGCCATTCTGGTTAAGCGTTTGGAGCAGCAGAATTGCGAAAAATTTTTTGCCCTCTCAACCATTTCTTGGATTCAAACTCCCATATCTCGCGAACGGATTGACCTAACCCAAAAATTCCTATTGCATCTGAAAGTAGAAACTCGCCCGATTACAACGGTGTGTGTATTTTTTCCCTAGGCCATTCTGGTTAAGCGTTTGGAGCAGCAGAATTGCGAAAATTTTTTGCCTTCTCAACCATTTCTTGTCTTCAAACTCCCATATCTCGCGAATGGATTGACCTAACCCAAAAATTCCTATTGCATCTGAAAGTAGAAACTCGCCCGATTATAGCGGTATGTGTATTTTTACCCTAGGCCATTCGGGTTAAGCGTTTGGAGCAGCAGAATTGCGAAAAATTTGTTGTCTTCTCAACCATTTCTTAGTTTCAAACTCCCATATCTCGCGAACGGATTGACCTAACCCAAAAATTCCTATTGCATCTGAAAGTAGAAACTCGCCCGATGACAACGGTATGTGTATTTTTTCCCTAGGCCATTCTGGTTAAGCGTTTGCAGCAGCAGAATTGCGAAAAATTTTTTGCCTTCTCAACCATTTCTTGGCTTCAAACTCCCATATCTAGCGAACGGATTTACCTAACCCAAAAATTCCTATTGCATCTGAAAGTAGAATCTCGCCCGATTACAGCGGTATGTGTATTTTCTCCCTAGGCCATTCTGGTTAAGCGTTTGGAGCAGCAGAATTGCGAAAAATTTATTGCCTTCTCAACCATTTCTTGGCTTCAAACTACCATATCTCGCGAACGGATTGACCTAACCCAAAAATTCCTATTGCATCTGAAAGTAGAAACCCGCCCGATTACAACGGTATGTGTATTTTTTCCCTAGGCCATTCTGGTTAAGCGTTTGGAGCAGCAGAATTGCGAAAAATTTGTTGTCTTCTCAACCATTTCTTAGCTTCAAACTCCCATATCTCGCGAACGGATTGACCTAACCCTAAAATTCCTGTTGCATCTGAAAGTAGAAACTCGCCCGATTACAACGGTATGTGTATTTTTTCCCTAGGCCATTCTGGTTAAGCGTTTGGAGCAGCAGAAGTGCGTAAAATTTGTTGTCTTCTGAACCATTTCTTACCTTCAAACTCCCATATCTCGCGAACGGATTGACAAAACACAAAAATTCCTGCTGCGCTTGAAAGTAGAAACTAGCCCGATTACAACGGTATGTGTATTTTAACCCTAGGCCATTCTGGTTAAGCGTTTGGAGCAGCAGAATTGCGAAAAATTTTTTGCCTTCTCAACCATTTCTTGGATTCAAACTCCCATATCTCGCGAACGGATTGACCTAACCCAAAAATTCCTGTTGCGTCTGAAAGTAGAAACTCGCCCGATTACAGCGGTATGTGTATTTTCTCCCTAGGCCATTCTGGTTAAGCGTTTGGAGCAGCAGAATTGCGAAAAATTTATTGCCTTCTCAACCATTTCTTGGCTTCAAACTACCATATCTCGCGAACGGATTGACCTAACCCAAAAATTCCTATTGCATCTGAAAGTAGAAACCCGCCCGATTACAACGGTATGTGTATTTTTTCCCTAGGCCATTCTGGTTAAGCGTTTGGAGCAGCAGAATTGCGAAAAATTTGTTGTCTTCTCAACCATTTCTTAGCTTCAAACTCCCATATCTCGCGAACGGATTGACCTAACCCTAAAATTCCTGTTGCATCTGAAAGTAGAAACTCGCCCGATTACAACGGTATGTGTATTTTTTCCCTAGGCCATTCTGGTTAAGCGTTTGGAGCAGCAGAAGTGCGTAAAATTTGTTGTCTTCTGAACCATTTCTTACCTTCAAACTCCCATATCTCGCGAACGGATTGACAAAACACAAAAATTCCTGCTGCGTTTGAAAGTAGAAACTAGCCCGATTACAACGGTATGTGTATTTTAACCCTAGGCCATTCTGGTTAAGCGTTTGGAGCAGCAGAATTGCGAAAAATTTTTTGCCTTCTCAACCATTTCTTGGATTCAAACTCCCATATCTCGCGAACGGATTGACCTAACCCAAAAATTCCTGTTGCGTCTGAAAGTAGAAACACGCCCGATTACAGCGGTATGTGTATTTTTTCCCTAGCCCCTTCTGGTTAAGCGTTTGGAGCAGCAGAATTGCGAAAAATTTTTTGCCTTCTCAACCATTTCTTGGCTTCAAACTCCCATATCTCGCGAACGGATTGACCTAACCCAAAAAGTCCTATTGCATCTGAAAGTAGAAACTAGCCCGATTACAGCGGTATGTGTATTTTCTCCCTAGGCCATTCTGGTTAAGCGTTTGGAGCAGCAGAATTGCGAAAAATTTTTTGCCTTCTCAACCATTTCTTGGCTTCAAACTCCCATATCTCGCGAACGGATAGACCTAACCCAAAAATTCCTATTGCATCTGAAAGTAGAAACTCGCCCGATTACAACGGTGTGTGTATTTTTTCCCTAGGCCATTCTGGTTAAGCGTTTGGAGCAGCAGAATTGAGAAAAATTTGTTGTCTTCTCAACCATTTCTTAGCTTCGAACTCCCATATCTCGCGAACGGATTGACCTAACCCAAAAATTCCTATTGCATCTGAAAGTAGAAACTCGCCCGATTACAACGGTATGTGTATTTTTTCCCTAGGCCAATCCTGTTAAGCGTTTGGAGCAGAAGAATTGCGAAAAAATTTGTTGTCATCTCAACCATTTCTTGGCTTCAAACTCCCATATCTCGCGAATGGATTGACCTAACCCAAAAATTCCTATTGCATCTGAAAGTAGAAACTCGCCCGATTACAGCGGTATGTGTATTTTTTTCCCTAGGCCATTCTGGTTAAGCGTTTGGAGCAGCAGAATTGCGATAAAATTTGTTGTCATCTCAACCGTTTCTTAGATTCAAACTCCCATATCTCGCGAACGGATTGACCTAACCCAAACATTCCTGTTGCATCTGAAAGTACAAACTCGCCCGATTACAACGGTATGTGTATTTTTTCCCTAGGCCATTCTGGTTAAGCGTTTGGAGCAGCAGAAGTGCGAAAAATTTGTTGTCTTCTCAACCATTTCTTGGCTTCAAACTCCCATATCTCGCGAACGGATTGATCTCACCCAAAAATTCCTATTGCATCTGAAAGTAGAAACTAGCCCGATTACAACGGTATGTGTATTTTCTCCCTAGGCCATTCTGGTTAAGCGTTTGGAGCAGCAGAATTGCGAAAAATTTTTTGCCTTCTCAACCATTTCTTGGATTCAAACTCCCATATCTCGCGAACGGATTGACCTAACCCAAAAATTCGTGTTGCGTCTGAAAGTAGAAACTCGCCCGATTACAACGGTATGTGTATTTTTTCCCTAGGCCATTCTGGTTAAGCGTTTGGAGCAGCAGAATTGCGAAAAATTTGTTGTGTTCTCAACCATTTCTTAGTTTCAAAGTCCCATATCTCGCGAATGGATTGACCAAACCCACAAATTCCTGCTGCGTCTGAAAGTAGAAACTAGCCCGATTACAACGGTATGTGTATTTTCTCCCTAGGCCATTCTGGTTAAGCGTTTGGAGCAGCAGAATTGCGAAAAATTTGTTGTCTTCTCAACCATTTCTTAGTTTCAAAGTCCCATATCTCGCGAATGGATTGACCAAACCCACAAATTCCTGCTGCGTCTGAAAGTAGAAACTATCCCGATTACAACGGTATGTGTATTTTCTCCCTAGGCCATTCTGGTTAAGCGTTTGGAGCAGCAGAATTGCGAAAAATTTTTTGCCTTCTCAACCATTTCTTGGCTTCAAACTCCCATATCTCGCGAACGTATTGACCTCACCCAAAAATTCCTATTGCATCTGAAAGTAGAAACTAGCCCGATTACAACGGTATGTGTATTTTCTCCCTAGGCCATTCTGATTAAGCGTTTGGAGCAGCAGAATTGCGAAAAAATATTTTGCCTTCTCAACCATTTCTTGGCTCAAACTCCCATATCTCGCGAACGGATTGACCTAACCCAAAAATTCCTATTGCATCTGAAAGTAGAAACTCGCCCGATTACAACGGTGTGTGTATTTTTTCCCTAGGCCATTCTGGTTAAGCGTTTGGAGCAGCAGAATTGCGAAAAATTTTTTGCCTTCTCAAACATTTCTTGGCTTCAAACTCCCATATCTAGCGAACGGATTGACCTAACCCAAAAATTCCTATTGCATCTGAAAGTAGAATCTCGCCCGATTACAGCGGTATGTGTATTTTCTCCCTAGGCCATTCTGGTTAAGCGTTTGGAGCAGCAGAATTGCGAAAAATTTATTGCCTTCTCAACCATTTCTTGGCTTCAAACTACCATATCTCGCGAACGGATTGACCTAACCCAAAAATTCCTATTGCATCTGAAAGTAGAAACTCGCCCGATTACAACGGTATGTGTATTTTTTCCCTAGGCCATTCTGGTTAAGCGTTTGGAGCAGCAGAATTGCGAAAAATTTGTTGTCTTCTCAACCATTTCTTAGCTTCAAACTCCCATATCTCGCGAACGGATTGACCTAACCCTAAAATTCCTGTTGCATCTGAAAGTAGAAACTCGCCCGATTACAACGGTATGTGTATTTTTTCCCTAGGCCATTCTGGTTAAGCGTTTGGAGCAGCACAAGTGCGTAAAATTTGTTGTCTTCTGAACCATTTCTTACCTTCAAACTCCCATATCTCGCGAACGGATTGACAAAACACAAAAATTCCTGCTGCGTTTGAAAGTAGAAACTAGCCCGATTACAACGGTATGTGTATTTTAACCCTAGGCCATTCTGGTTAAACGTTTGGAGCAGCAGAATTGCGAAAAATTTTTTGCCTTCTCAACCATTTCTTGGATTCAAACTCCCATATCTCGCGAACGGATTGACCTAACCCAAAAATTCCTGTTGCGTCTGAAAGTAGAAACTCGCCCGATTACAGCGGTATGTGTATTTTTTCCCTAGCCCCTTCTGGTTAAGCGTTTGGAGCAGCAGAATTGCGAAAAATTTTTTGCCTTCTCAACCATTTCTTGGCTTCAAACTACCATATCTCGCGAACGGATTGACCTAACCCAAAAAGTCCTATTGCATCTGAAAGTAGAAACTAGCCCGATTACAGCGGTATGTGTATTTTCTCCCTAGGCCATTCTGGTTAAGCGTTTGGAGCAGCAGAATTGCGAAAAATTTTTTGCCTTCTCAACCATTTCTTGGCTTCAAACTCCCATATCTCGCGAACGGATAGACCTAACCCAAAAATTCCTATTGCATCTGAAAGTAGAAACTCGCCCGATTACAACGGTGTGTGTATTTTTTCCCTAGGCCATTCTGGTTAAGCGTTTGGAGCAGCAGAATTGCGAAAAATTTTTTGCCTTCTCAACCATTTCTTGGCCCAAACTCCCATATCTCGCGAACGGATTGACCTAACCCAAAAATTCCAATTGCATCTGAAAGTAGAAACTCGCCCGATTACAACGGTATGTGAATTTTTTCCCTAGGCCATTCTGGTTAAGCATTTGGAGCAGCAGAATTGCGAAAAATTTGTTGTCTTCTCAACCATTTCTTAGTTTCAAAGTCCCATATCTCGCGAATGGATTGACCAAACCCACAAATTCCTGCTGCGTCTGAAAGTAGAAACTAGCCCGATTACAACGGTATGTGTATTTTCTCCCTAGGCCATTCTGGTTAAGCGTTTGGAGCAGCAGAATTGCGAAAAATTTGTTGTCTTCTCAACCATTTCTTAGTTTCAAAGTCCCATATCTCGCGAACGGATTGCCCTAACCCAAACATTCCTGTTGCATCTGAAAGTACAAACTCGCCCGATTACAACGGTATGTGTATTTTTTCCCGAGGCCATTCTGGTTAAGCGTTTGGAGCAGCAGAAGTGCGAAAAATTTGTTGTCTTCTCAACCATTTCTTGGCTTCAAACTCCCATATCTCGCGAACGGATTGATCTCACCCAAAAATTCCTATTGCATCTGAAAGTAGAAACTAGCCCGATTACAACGGTATGTGTATTTTCTCCCTAGGCCATTCTGGTTAAGCGTTTGGAGCAGCAGAATTGCGAAAAATTTATTGCCTTCTCAACCATTTCTTGGCTTCAAACTACCATATCTCGCGAACGGATTGACCTAACCCAAAAATTCCTATTGCATCTGAAAGTAGAAACTCGCCCGATTACAACGGTATGTGTATTTTTTCCCTAGGCCATTCTGGTTAAGCGTTTGGAGCAGCAGAATTGCGAAAAATTTGTTGTCTTCTCAACCATTTCTTAGCTTCAAACTCCCATATCTCGCGAACGGATTGACCTAACCCTAAAATTCCTGTTGCATCTGAAAGTAGAAACTCGCCCGATTACAACGGTATGTGTATTTTTTCCCTAGGCCATTCTGGTTAAGCGTTTGGAGCAGCACAAGTGCGTAAAATTTGTTGTCTTCTGAACCATTTCTTACCTTCAAACTCCCATATCTCGCGAACGGATTGACAAAACACAAAAATTCCTGCTGCGTTTGAAAGTAGAAACTAGCCCGATTACAACGGTATGTGTATTTTAACCCTAGGCCATTCTGGTTAAACGTTTGGAGCAGCAGAATTGCGAAAAATTTTTTGCCTTCTCAACCATTTCTTGGATTCAAACTCCCATATCTCGCGAACGGATTGACCTAACCCAAAAATTCCTGTTGCGTCTGAAAGTAGAAACTCGCCCGATTACAGCGGTATGTGTATTTTTTCCCTAGCCCCTTCTGGTTAAGCGTTTGGAGCAGCAGAATTGCGAAAAATTTGTTGTCATCTCAACCATTTCTTGGATTCAAACTCCCATATCTCGCGAACGGATTGACCTAACCCAAAAATTCCTGTTGCGTCTGAAAGTAGAAACTCGCCCGATTACAACGGTATGTGTATTTTTTCCCTAGGCCATTCTGGTTAAGCGTTTGGAGCAGCAGAATTGCGAAAAATTTGTTGTCTTCTCAACCATTTCTTAGTTTCAAAGTCCCATATCTCGCGAATGGATTGACCAAACCCACAAATTCCTGCTGCGTCTGAAAGTAGAAACTATCCCGATTACAACGGTATGTGTATTTTCTCCCTAGGCCATTCTGGTTAAGCGTTTGGAGCAGCAGAATTGCGAAAAATTTTTTGCCTTCTCAACCATTTCTTGGCTTCAAACTCCCATATCTCGCGAACGTATTGACCTCACCCAAAAATTCCTATTGCATCTGAAAGTAGAAACTAGCC
>NW_027479752.1:0-69294 GCF_051014685.1 Ptiloglossa arizonensis
GGTCATACCTTATACGTGATACGTCATACGTTATATGTTATACGTCATACGTTATACGTTATACGTTATACGTTATACGTTATACGTTATACGTTATACGTTATACGTTATACATTGTACGTTATACGTTATACGTTATACGTTATACGTTACACGTTATACGTTATACGTTATACGTTATACGTCATACGTTATACGTTATACGTTATACGTTATACGATATACGTTATACGATATACGTTATATGTCATACGTTATACGTTATACGTTATACGTTATACGTTATACGTTGTACGTTATACGTTATACGTTATACGTTATACGTTATACGTTATACGTTATACGTTATACGTTATACGTTATACGTTATACGTTATACGTTATACGTTATACGTTATACTTTATACGTTATACGTTATACGTCATACGTTATACGTTATACGTTATACGTTATACGTTATACGTTATACGTTACACGTTATACGTTATACGTTATACGTTATACGTTATACGTTATACGTTATACGTTATACGTTATACGTTATACGTTATACGTTATACGTTATACGTTATACGTTTTACGTTATACGTTATACGTTATACGTTATACGTTATACGTTATACGTTATACGTTATACGTTATACGTTATACGTTATACGTTATACGTTATACGTTATACGTTATACGTTATACGTTATACGTTATACGTTATACGTTATACGTTATACGTTATACGTTATACGTTATACGTTATACGTTATACGTTATACGTTATACGTTATACGTTATACGTTATACGTTATACGTTATACGTTATACTTTATACGTTATACGTTATACGTCATACGTTATACGTTATACGTTATACGTTATACGTTATACGTTACACGTTATACGTTATACGTTATACGTTATACGTTATACGTTATACGTTATACGTTATACGTTATACGTTATACGTTATACGTTATACGTTTGACATTATACGCTATACGTTAAACGTTATACGTTATACGTTATACGTTATACGATATACGTTATACGATATACGTTATACATTATTCGTTATACGTTCTTCGTTACACGTTACAAGTTATACGTTATACGTTATACGTTATAAGTTATACGTCATAAGTTATACGATCCACGTTATACGTTATACGAAATATGTAATACGTTATACGTTATACGTTATACGTTATACGTTACACATTATACGTTTTACGATATACGTTATACGTTATACGTTATACGTTATACGTTATACGTTATACGTTACACGTTATACGTTATACGTTATACGTTATACGTTATACGTTATACGTTATACGTTATACGTTATACGTTATACGTTATACGTTATACGTTATACGTTATACGTTATACGTTATACGTTATACGTTATACGTTATACGTTATACGTTATACGTTATACGTTATACGTTATACGTTATACGTTATACGTTATACGTTATACGTTATACGTTATACGTTATACGTTATACGTTATACGTTCTACGTTATACGTTTGACATTATACGTTATACGTTAAACGTTATACGTTATACGTTATACCTTATACGTTATACGTTATACGTTATACGTTATACGTTATACGTTATACGTTATACGTTATACGTTATACGTTATACGTTATACGTTATACGTTATACGTTATACGTTATACGTTATACGTTATACGTTATACGTTATACGTTATACGTTATACGTTATACGTTATACGTTATACGTTATACGTTATACGTTATACGTTATACGTTATACGTTATACGTTATACGTTATACGTTATACGTTATACGTTATACGTTATACGTTATACGTTATACGTTATACGTTATACGTTATACGTTATACGTTATACGTTATACGTTATACGTTATACGTTATACGTTATACGTTATACGTTATACGTTATACGTTATACGTTATACGTTATACGTTATACGTCATAGGGTATACGTTATACGTTATACGTTATGCGTTATACGTTATGCGTTATTCGTTTCACGTTATTCGTTATACGTTATACGTTATACGTTATACGTTATACGTTATACGCTATACGTTATACGTTTTACGTTACACGTTATACGTTATACGTTATACGTTATACGTTATACGTTATACGTCATACGTTATACGTTATACGGTATACGTTATACGTTATACGATATACGTTATACGATATACTTTATACGTTATTCGTTATACGTTCTTCGTTACACGTTATACGTTATACGTTATGCGTTATACGTTTTACGTTATTCGTTATACGTTATACGTTATACGTTATACGTTATACGTTATACGTTCTACGTTATACGTTTGACATTATACGTTATACGTTAAACGTTATACGTTATACGTTATACCTTATACGTTATACGTTATACGTTATACGTTATACGTTATACGTTATACGTTATACGTTATACGTTATACGTTATACGTTAGACGTCATACGTTATACGTTATACGTTATACGTTATACGATATACGTTATACGATATACGTTATACGTCATACGTTATACGTTATACGATATACGTTATACGTTATTCGTTATACGTTATACGTTATACGTTATACGTTATACGTTATACGTTATACGTTATACGTTATACGTTATACGTTATACGTTATACGTTATACGTTATACGTTATACGTTATACGTTATACGTTATACGTTATACGTTATACGTTATACGTTATACGTTATACGTTATACGTTATACGTTATACGTTTGACATTATACGTTATACGTTAAACGTTATACGTTATACGTTATACGTTATACGATATACGTTATACGATATACGTTATACATTATTCGTTATACGTTCTTCGTTACACGTTACAAGTTATACGTTATACGTTATACGTTATAAGTTATACGTCATAAGTTATACGATCCACGTTATACGTTATACGAAATATGTAATACGTTATACGTTATACGTTATACGTTATACGTTACACATTATACGTTTTACGATATACGTTATACGTTATACGTTATACGTTATACGTTATACGTTACACGTTATACGTTATACGTTATACGTTATACGTTATACGTTATACGTTATACGTTATACGTTATACGTTATACGTTATACGTTATACGTTATACGTTATACGTTATACGTTATACGTTATACGTTATACGTTATACGTTATACGTTATACGTTATACGTTATACGTTATACGTTATACGTTATACGTTATACGTTATACGTTATACGTTATACGTTATACGTTCTACGTTATACGTTTGACATTATACGTTATACGTTATACGTTATACGTTATACGTTATACGTTATACGTTATACGTTATACGTTATACGTTATACGTTATACGTTATACGTTATACGTTATACGTTATACGTTATACGTTATACGTTATACGTTATACGTTATACGTTATACGTTATACGTGATACGTTATACGTTATACGTAATATGTAATACGTCATACGTTATACGTTATACGGTATACGTTATACGTTATACGTTATACGTGATACGTTATACGTTATACGTTATACGTAATACGTTATACGTTATACGTTCTACGTTATACGTTTGACATTATACGTTATACGTTAGACGTTATACGTTATACGTTATACGTTATAAATTATACGTTATACGTTACACGTTATACGTTATACGTTATACGTTACACGTTATACGTTATACGTTATACGTTATACGTTATACGTTATACGTTATACGTTATACGTTATACGTTATACGTTATACGTTATACGTTATACGTTATACGTTATACGTTATACGTTATACGTTATACGTTATACGTTATACGTTATACGTTATACGTTATACGTTATACGTTATACGTTATACGTTATACGTTATACGTTATACGTTATACGTTATACGTTATACGTTATACGTTATACGTTATACGTTATACGTTATACGTTATACGTTATACGTTATACGTTATACGTTATACGTTATACGTTATACGTTATACGTTATACGTTATACGTTATACGTTATACGTTATACGTTATACGTTATACGTTATACGTTATACGTTATACGTTATACGTTATACGTTATACGTTATACGTTATACGTTATACGTTATACGTTATACGTTATACGTTATACGTTATACGTTATACGTTATACGTTATACGTTATACGTTATACGTTATACGTTATACGTTATACGTTATACGTCATAGGGTATACGTTATACGTTATACGTTATGCGTTATACGTTATGCGTTATTCGTTTCACGTTATTCGTTATACGTTATACGTTATACGTTATACGTTATACGTTATACGCTATACGTTATACGTTTTACGTTACACGTTATACGTTATACGTTATACGTTATACGTTATACGTTATACGTCATACGTTATACGTTATACGGTATACGTTATACGTTATACGATATACGTTATACGATATACTTTATACGTTATTCGTTATACGTTCTTCGTTACACGTTATACGTTATACGTTATGCGTTATACGTTTTACGTTATTCGTTATACGTTATACGTTATACGTTATACGTTATACGTTATACGTTCTACGTTATACGTTTGACATTATACGTTATACGTTAAACGTTATACGTTATACGTTATACCTTATACGTTATACGTTATACGTTATACGTTATACGTTATACGTTATACGTTATACGTTATACGTTATACGTTATACGTTAGACGTCATACGTTATACGTTATACGTTATACGTTATACGATATACGTTATACGATATACGTTATACGTCATACGTTATACGTTATACGATATACGTTATACGTTATTCGTTATACGTTATACGTTATACGTTATACGTTATACGTTATACGTTATACGTTATACGTTATACGTTATACGTTATACGTTATACGTTATACGTTATACGTTATACGTTATACGTTATACGTTATACGTTATACGTTATACGTTATACGTTATACGTTTGACATTATACGTTATACGTTAAACGTTATACGTTATACGTTATACGTTATACGATATACGTTATACGATATACGTTATACATTATTCGTTATACGTTCTTCGTTACACGTTACAAGTTATACGTTATACGTTATACGTTATAAGTTATACGTCATAAGTTATACGATCCACGTTATACGTTATACGAAATATGTAATACGTTATACGTTATACGTTATACGTTATACGTTACACATTATACGTTTTACGATATACGTTATACGTTATACGTTATACGTTATACGTTATACGTTACACGTTATACGTTATACGTTATACGTTATACGTTATACGTTATACGTTATACGTTATACGTTATACGTTATACGTTATACGTTATACGTTATACGTTATACGTTATACGTTATACGTTATACGTTATACGTTATACGTTATACGTTATACGTTATACGTTATACGTTATACGTTATACGTTATACGTTATACGTTATACGTTATACGTTATACGTTATACGTTATACGTTCTACGTTATACGTTTGACATTATACGTTATACGTTATACGTTATACGTTATACGTTATACGTTATACGTTATACGTTATACGTTATACGTTATACGTTATACGTTATACGTTATACGTTATACGTTATACGTTATACGTTATACGTTATACGTTATACGTTATACGTTATACGTTACACGTGATACGTTATACGTTATACGTAATATGTAATACGTCATACGTTATACGTTATACGTTATACGTTATACGTTATACGTTATACGTTATACGTTATACGTTATACGTTATACGTAATACGTTATACGTTATACGTTCTACGTTATACGTTTGACATTATACGTTATACGTTAGACGTTATACGTTATACGTTATACGTTATAAATTATACGTTATACGTTATACGTTATACGTTATACGTTATACGTTATACGTTATACGTCATACGTTATACGTTATACGTTATACGTTATACGTTATACGTTATACGTTACACGTTATACGTTATACGTTATACGTTATACGTTATACGTTATACGTTATACGTTATACGTTATACGTTATACGTTAGACGTCATACGTTATACGTTATACGTTATACGTTATACGATATACGTCATACGATATACGTTATACGTCATACGTTATACGTTATACGTTATACGTTATACGATATACGTTATACGTTATTCGTTATACGTTATACGTTATAGGCTATACGTTATACGTTATACGTTATACGTTATACGTTATACGTTATACGTTATACGTTATACGTTGTACGTTATACGTTGTACGTTATACGTTATACGTTATACGTTATACGTTATACGTTATACGTTATACGTTATACGTTATACGTTATACGTTATACGTTATACGTTATACGTTATACGTTATACGTTATACGTTATACGTTACATGCTATACGTTATACGTTATACGTTATACGCTGTACGTTATACGTTATACGTTATACGTTATACGTTATACGTTATACGTTATACGTTATACGTTATACGTTATACGTTATACGTTATACGTTATAAGTTACATGCTATACGTTATACGTTATACGTTATACGTTATACGTTATACGTTATACGTTATACGTTATACGTTATACGTTATACGTTATACGTTACACGTTATACGTTATACGTTATACGTTATACGTTATACGTTATACGTTATACGTTATACGTTATACGTTATACGTTAGACGTCATACGTTATACGTTATACGTTATACGTTATACGATATACGTCATACGATATACGTTATACGTCATACGTTATACGTTATACGTTATACGTTATACGATATACGTTATACGTTATTCGTTATACGTTATACGTTATAGGCTATACGTTATACGTTATACGTTATACGTTATACGTTATACGTTATACGTTATACGTTATACGTTGTACGTTATACGTTGTACGTTATACGTTATACGTTATACGTTATACGTTATACGTTATACGTTATACGTTATACGTTATACGTTATACGTTATACGTTATACGTTATACGTTATACGTTATACGTTATACGTTATACGTTACATGCTATACGTTATACGTTATACGTTATACGCTGTACGTTATACGTTATACGTTATACGTTATACGTTATACGTTATACGTTATACGTTATACGTTATACGTAATATGTAATGCGTCATACGTTTTAAGTTATTCGTTATACGTTTTTCGTTACAACTTATACGTTATACGTTATACGTTATACGTTATACGTTATACGTTACATGCTATACGTTATACGTTATACGTTATACGTTATACGTTATACTTTATACGTTATACGTTATACGTTGTACGTTATACGTTGTACGTTATACGTTATACGTTATACGTTATACGTTATACGTTATACGTTCTACGTTATACGTTATACGTTATACGTTATACGTAATACGTTATACGTTATACGTAATATGTAATGCGTCATACGTTTTACGTTATTCGTTATACGTTTTTCGTTACAACTTATACGTTATACGTTATACGTTATACGTTATACGTTATACGTTACATGCTATACGTTATACGTTATACGTTATACGTTATACGTTATACTTTATACGTTATACGTTATACGTTGTACGTTATACGTTGTACGTTATACGTTATACGTTATACGTTATACGTTATACGTTATACGTTATACGTTATACGTTATACGTTATAAGTTACATGCTATACGTTATACGTTATACGTTATACGTTATACGTTATACGTTATACGTTATACGTTATACGTTATACGTTATACGTTATACGTTATACGTTATACGTTATACGTTATACGTTATACGTTATACGTTATACGTTATACGTTATACGTTATACGTTATACGTTATACGTTATACGTTATACGTTATACGTTATACGTTATACGTTATACGTTATACGTTATACGTCATACGTTATACGTTATACGTTATACGTTATACGATATACGTTATACGATATACGTTATACGTCATACGTTATACGTTATACGTTATACGTTATACGATATACGTTATACGATATACGTTATACGTCATACGTTATACGTTATACGTTATACGTTATACGTTATACGTTATACGTTATACGTTATACGTTATACGTTATACGTTATACGTTATACGTTATACGTTATACGTTAGACGTCATACGTTATACGTTATACGTTATACGTTATACGATATACGTCATACGATATACGTTATACGTCATACGTTATACGTTATACGTTATACGTTATACGATATACGTTATACGTTATTCGTTATACGTTATACGTTATAGGCTATACGTTATACGTTATACGTTATACGTTATACGTTATACGTTATACGTTATACGTTATACGTTATACGTTGTACGTTATACGTTATACGTTATACGTTATACGTTATACGTTATACGTTATACGTTATACGTTATACGTTATACGTTATACGTTATACGTTATACGTTATACGTTATACGTTACATGCTATACGTTATACGTTATACGTTATACGTTATTCGTTATACGTTACACGTTACACGTTATACGTTACACGTTATACGTTACGCGTTATACGTTACACGTTATACGTTACACGTTATACGTTACACGTTATACGTTATACGTTATACGTTATACGTTATACGTTATACGTTATACGTTATACGTTATACGTTATACGTTATACATTATACGTTATACGTTATACGTTATACGTTATACGTTATACGTTATACGTTATACGTTATACGTTATACGTTATACGTTATACGTTATACGTTATACGTTATACGTCATAGGGTATACGTTATACGTTATACGTTATGCGTTATACGTTATGCGTTATTCGTTTCACGTTATTCGTTATACGTTATACGTTATACGTTATACGTTATACGTTATACGCTATACGTTATACGTTTTACGTTACACGTTATACGTTATACGTTATACGTTATACGTTATACGTAATACGTTATACGTTATACGTTATACGTTATACGTTATACGTTATACGTTATACGATATACGTTATACGTTATTCGTTATACGTTATACGTTATAGGCTATACGTTATACGTTATACGTTATACGTTATACGTTATACGTTATACGTTATACGTTATACGTTATACGTCATACGTTATACGTTATACGTTATACGTTATACGTTATACGTTATACGATATACGTTATACGATATACGTTATACGTCATACGTTATACGTTATACGTTATACGTTATACGTTATACGTTATACGTTATACGTTATACGTTATACGTTATACGTTATTCGTTATACGTTACACGTTACACGTTATACGTTACACGTTATACGTTACGCGTTATACGTTACACGTTATACGTTACACGTTATACGTTACACGTTATACGTTATACGTTATACGTTATACGTTATACGTTATACGTTATACGTTATACGTTATACGTTATACATTATACGTTATACGTTATACGTTATACGTTATACGTTATACGTTATACGTTATACGTTATACGTTATACGTTATACGTTATACGTTATACGTTATACGTTATACGTCATAGGGTATACGTTATACGTTATACGTTATGCGTTATACGTTATGCGTTATTCGTTTCACGTTATTCGTTATACGTTATACGTTATACGTTATACGTTATACGCTATACGTTATACGTTTTACGTTACACGTTATACGTTATACGTTATACGTTATACGTTATACGTTATACGTTATACGTCATACCTTATACGTTATACGGTATACGTTATACGTTATACGATATACGTTATACGATATACGTTATACGTTATTCGTTATACGTTCTTCGTTACACGTTATACGTTATACGTTATGCGTTATACGTTATACGTTATACGTTATACGTTATACGTTATACGTTATACGTTATACGTTATACGTTATACGTTATACGTTATACGTTATACGTTATACGTTATACGTTATACGTTATACGTTATACGTTATACGTTATACGTTATACGTTATACGTTCTACGTTATACGTTTGACATTATACGTTATACGTTATACGTTATACGTTATACGTTATACGTTATACGTTATACGTTATACGTTATACGTTATACGTTATACGTTATACGTTATACGTTATACGTTATACGTTATACGTTATACGTTATACGTTATACGTTATACGTTATACGTTACACGTGATACGTTATACGTTATACGTAATATGTAATACGTCATACGTTATACGTTATACGTTATACGTTATACGTTATACGTTATACGTTATACGTTATACGTTATACGTTATACGTAATACGTTATACGTTATACGTTCTACGTTATACGTTTGACATTATACGTTATACGTTAGACGTTATACGTTATACGTTATACGTTATAAATTATACGTTATACGTTATACGTTATACGTTATACGTTATACGTTATACGTTATACGTCATACGTTATACGTTATACGTTATACGTTATACGTTATACCTTATACGTTATACGGTATACGTTATACGTTATACGATATACGTTATACGATATACGTTATACGTTATTCGTTATACGTTCTTCGTTACACGTTATACGTTATACGTTATGCGTTATACGTTTTACGTTATTCGTTATACGTTATACGTTATACGTTACACGTTATACGTTATACGTAATATGTAATGCGTCATACGTTTTACGTTATTCGTTATACGTTTTTCGTTACAAGTTATACGTTATACGTTATACGTTATAAGTTATACGTCATAAGTTATACGATCCACGTTATACGTTATACGAAATATGTAATACGTAATACGTTTTACGTTATTCGATATACGTTCTTCGTTACACGTTATACGTTATACGTTATGCGATATACGTTTTACGTTATTCGTGATACGTTATACGTTATACGTTATACGTTATACGTTATACGTTATACGTTATACGGTATACGTTATACGTTATACGTTATACGTTATACGTTATACGTTATACGTAATACGTTATACGTTATACGTTATACGTTATAGGTTATACGTTATACGTTATACGTTATACGTTATACGTTATACGTTATACGTTATACGTTATACGTTACACGTTATACGTTATACGTAATATGTAATGCGTCATACGTTTTACGTTATTCGTTATACGTTTTTCGTTACAAGTTATACGTTATACGTTATACGTTATAAGTTATACGTCATAAGTTATACGATCCACGTTATACGCTATACGAAATATGTAATACGTTATACGTTATACGTTATACGTTATACGTTACACATTATACGTTTTACGATATACGTTATACGTTATACGTTATACGTTATACGTTATACGTTACACGTTATACGTTATACGTTATACGTTATACGTTATACGTTATACGTTATACGTTATACGTTATACGTTATACGTTGTACGTTATACGTTTTACGTTACACGTTATACGTTATACGTTATACGTTATACGTTATACGTTATACGTTATACGTTATACGTTATACGTTATACGTTATACGTTATACGATATACGTTATACGATATACGTTATACGTTATTCGTTATACGTTCTTCGTTACACGTTATACGTTATACGTTATGTGTTATACGTTATACGTTATACGTTATACGTTATACGTTATTCGTTATACGTAATACGTTATACGTTATACGTTATACGTTATACGTTATACGTTATACGTTATACGTCATACGTTATACGTTATACGTTATACGTTATACGTTATACGATATACGTTATACGATATACGTTATACGTCATACGTTATACGTTATACGTTATACGTTATGCGTTATACGTTATACGTTATACGTCATACGTTATACGTTATACGGTATACGTTATACGTTATACGATATACGTTATACGATATACGTTATACGTTATTCGTTATACGTTCTTCGTTACACGTTATACGTTATACGTTATGCGTTATACGTTTTACGTTATTCGTTATACGTTATACGTTATACGTTACACGTTATACGTTATACGTAATATGTAATGCGTCATACGTTTTACGTTATTCGTTATACGTTTTTCGTTACAAGTTATACGTTATACGTTATACGTTATAAGTTATACGTCATAAGTTATACGTAATACGTTATACGTTATACGTTATACGTTATACGTTATACGTTATACGTTATACGATATACGTTATACGTTATTCGTTATACGTTATACGTTATAGGCTATACGTTATACGTTATACGTTATACGTTATACGTTATACGTTATACGTTATACGTTATACGTTATACGTTATACGTTATACGTTATACGTTATACGTTATACGTTATACGTTATACGATATACGTTATACGATATACGTTATACGTCATACGTTATACGTTATACGTTATACGTTATACGTTATACGTTATACGTTATACGTTATACGTTATACGTTATACGTTATTCGTTATACGTTACACGTTACACGTTATACGTTACACGTTATACGTTACGCGTTATACGTTACACGTTATACGTTACACGTTATACGTTACACGTTATACGTTATACGTTATACGTTATACGCTATACGTTATACGTTTTACGTTACACGTTATACGTTATACGTTATACGTTATACGTTATACGTTATACGTTATACGTTATACGTTATACGTTATACGTTATACGTCATAGGGTATACGTTATACGTTATACGTTATGCGTTATACGTTATGCGTTATTCGTTTCACGTTATTCGTTATACGTTATACGTTATACGTTATACGTTATACGTTATACGTTATACGCTATACGTTATACGTTTTACGTTACACGTTATACGTTATACGTTATACGTTATACGTTATACGTTATACGTTATACGTCATACCTTATACGTTATACGGTATACGTTATACGTTATACGTTATACGATATACGTTATACGATATACGTTATACGTTATTCGTTATACGTTCTTCGTTACACGTTATACGTTATACGTTATGCGTTATACGTTTTACGTTATTCGTTATACGTTATACGTTATACGTTACACGTTATACGTTATACGTAATATGTAATGCGTCATACGTTTTACGCTATTCGTTATACGTTTTTCGTTACAAGTTATACGTTATACGTTATACGTTATAAGTTATACGTCATAAGTTATACGATCCACGTTATACGTTATACGAAATATGTAATACGTAATACGTTTTACGTTATTCGATATACGTTCTTCGTTACACGTTATACGTTATACGTTATGCGATATACGTTTTACGTTATTCGTGATACGTTATACGTTATACGTTATACGTTATACGTTATACGTTATACGTTATACGGTATACGTTATACGTTATACGTTATACGTTATACGTTATACGTTATACGTAATACGTTATACGTTATACGTTATACGTTATAGGTTATACGTTATACGTTATACGTTATACGTTATACGTTATACGTTATACGTTATACGTTACACGTTATACGTTATACGTAATATGTAATGCGTCATACGTTTTACGTTATTCGTTATACGTTTTTCGTTACAAGTTATACGTTATACGTTATACGTTATAAGTTATACGTCATAAGTTATACGATCCACGTTATACGCTATACGAAATATGTAATACGTTATACGTTATACGTTATACGTTATACGTTACACATTATACGTTTTACGATATACGTTATACGTTATACGTTATACGTTATACGTTATACGTTACACGTTATACGTTATACGTTATACGTTATACGTTATACGTTATACGTTATACGTTATACGTTATACGTTATACGTTGTACGTTATACGTTTTACGTTACACGTTATACGTTATACGTTATACGTTATACGTTATACGTCATACGTTTTACGTTATTCGTTATACGTTTTTCGTTACAAGTTATACGTTATACGTTATACGTTATAAGTTATACGTCATAAGTTATACGATCCACGTTATACGTTATACGAAATATGTAATACGTAATACGTTTTACGTTATTCGATATACGTTCTTCGTTACACGTTATACGTTATACGTTATGCGATATACGTTTTACGTTATTTGTGACACGTTATACGTTATACGTTATACGTTATACGTTATACGTTATACGTTATACGGTATACGTTATACGTTATACGTTATACGTTATACGTTATACGTTATACGTAATACGTTATACGTTATACGTTATACGTTATAGGTTATACGTTATACGTTATACGTTATACGTTATACGTTATACGTTATACGTTATACGTTACACGTTATACGTTATACGTAATATGTAATGCGTCATACGTTTTACGTTATTCGTTATACGTTTTTCGTTACAAGTTATACGTTATACGTTATACGTTATAAGTTATACGTCATAAGTTATACGATCCACGTTATACGCTATACGAAATATGTAATACGTTATACGTTATACGTTATACGTTATACGTTACACATTATACGTTTTACGATATACGTTATACGTTATACGTTATACGTTATACGTTATACGTTACACGTTATACGTTATACGTTATACGTTATACGTTATACGTTATACGTTATACGTTATACGTTATACGTTATACGTTGTACGTTATACGTTTTACGTTACACGTTATCCGTTATACGTTATACGTTATACGTTATACGTTATACGTTATACGTTATACGTTATACGTTATACGTTATACGATATACGTTATACGATATACGTTATACGTTATTCGTTATACGTTCTTCGTTACACGTTATACGTTATACGTTATGTGTTATACGTTATACGTTATACGTTATACGTTATACGTTATTCGTTATACGTAATACGTTATACGTTATACGTTATACGTTATACGTTATACGTTATACGTTATACGTCATACGTTATACGTTATACGTTATACGTTATACGATATACGTTATACGATATACGTTATACGTCATACGTTATACGTTATACGTTATACGTTATGCGTTATACGTTATACGTTATACGTCATACGTTATACGTTATACGGTATACGTTATACGTTATACGATATACGTTATACGATATACGTTATACGTTATTCGTTATACGTTCTTCGTTACACGTTATACGTTATACGTTATGCGTTATACGTTTTACGTTATTCGTTATACGTTATACGTTATACGTTACACGTTATACGTTATACGTAATATGTAATGCGTCATACGTTTTACGTTATTCGTTATACGTTTTTCGTTACAAGTTATACGTTATACGTTATACGTTATAAGTTATACGTCATAAGTTATACGATCCACGTTATACGTTATACGAAATATGTAATACGTAATACGTTTTACGTTATTCGTTATACGTTCTTCGTTACACGTTATACGTTATACGTTATGCGATATACGTTTTACGTTATTCGTGATACGTTATACGTTATACGTTATACGTTATACGTTATACGTTATACGTTATACGGTATACGTTATACGTTATACGTTATACGTTATACGTTATACGTTATACGTAATACGTTATACGTTATACGTTATACGTTATAGGTTATACGTTATACGTTATACGTTATACGTTATACGTTATACGTTATACGTTACACGTTATACGTTATACGTAATATGTAATGCGTCATACGTTTTACGTTATTCGTTATACGTTTTTCGTTACAAGTTATACGTTATACGTTATACGTTATAAGTTATACGTCATAAGTTATACGATCCACGTTATACGCTATACGAAATATGTAATACGTTATACGTTATACGTTATACGTTATACGTTACACATTATACGTTTTACGATATACGTTATACGTTATACGTTATACGTTATACGTTACACGTTATACGTTATACGTTATACGTTATAGGTTATACGTTATACGTTATACGTTATACGTTATACGTTATACGTTATACGTTATACGTTTTACGTTACACGTTATACGTTATACGTTATACGTTATACGTTATACGTTATACGTTATACGTTATACGTTATACGTTATACGTTATACGATATACGTTATACGATGTACGTTATACGTTATTCGTTATACGTTCTTCGTTACACGTTATACGTTATACGTTATGCGTTATACGTTATACGTTATACGTTATACGTTATACGTTATACGTTATACGTAATACGTTATACGTTATACGTTATACGTTATACGTTATACGTTATACGTTATACG
Organism: Ptiloglossa arizonensis; assembly: GCF_051014685.1. Classification (NCBI taxonomy): domain Eukaryota; kingdom Metazoa; phylum Arthropoda; class Insecta; order Hymenoptera; family Colletidae; genus Ptiloglossa; species Ptiloglossa arizonensis. The sequence continues at coordinate 16,306 of NW_027479752.1, forward strand.
TCATACGTTATACGTTATACGTTATACGTTATACGATATACGTTATACGATATACGTTATACGTCATACGTTATACGTTATACGTTATACGTTATACGTTATACGTTATACGCTATGCGTTATGCGTTATAGGATATACGTTATGCGTTACAGGATATACGTTATACGTTATACGTTATAGGTCATACCTTATACGTGATACGTCATACGTTATATGTTATACGTTATATGTTATACGTTATACGTTATACGTTATACGTTAGACGTTATACGTTATACGTTATACGTTATACGTTATACGTTATACGTTATACGTTATACGTTATACGTTCTACGTTATACGTTTTACGTTATACGTTATACGTTATACATTATACGTTGTACGTTATACGTTATGCGTTATACGTTCTACGTTATTCGTTATACGTTATACGTTATACGTCATACGTTACACGTTATACGTTATACGTTATACGTTATAGGATATACGTTATACGTTATACGTTATACGTTATACGTTATACGTTATACGTTATACGTTTTACGTTACACGTTATACGTTATACGTTATACGTTATACGTTATACGTTATACGTTATACGTTATACGTTATACGTTATACGTTATACGTTATACGTTATACGATATACGTTATACGATATACGTTATACGTTATTCGTTATACGTTCTTCGTTACACGTTATACGTTATACGTTATGCGTTATACGTTATACGTTATACGTTATACGTTATACGTAATATGTAATGCGTCATACGTTTTACGTTATTCGTTACACGTTTTTCGTTACAAGTTATACGTTATACGTTATACGTTATACGTTATACGTTATACGTTATACGTTATACGTTATACGTTATACGTTATACGATATACGTTATACGATGTACGTTATACGTTATTCGTTATACGTTCTTCGTTACACGTTATACGTTATACGTTATGCGTTATACGTTATACGTTATACGTTATACGTTATACGTTATACGTTATACGTAATACGTTATACGTTATACGTTATACGTTATTCGTTATACGTTCTTCGTTACACGTTATACGTTATACGTTATGCGTTATACGTTATACGTTATACGTTATACGTTATACGTTATACGTTATACGTTATACGTTATACGATATACGTTATACGATATACGTTATACGTTATTCGTTATACGTTCTTCGTTACACGTTATACGTTATACGTTATGCGTTATACGTTATACGTTATACGTTATACGTTATACGTTATACGTTATACGTTATACGTTATACGTTATACGTTATACGTTATACGTTATACGTAATATGTAATGCGTCATACGTTTTACGTTATTCGTTACACGTTTTTCGTTACAAGTTATACGTTATACGTTATACGTTATACGTTATACGTTATACGTTATACGTTATACGTTATACGTTATACGTTATACGTTATACGTTATACGTTATACGTTATACGTTATACGTTATACGTTATACGTTATACGTTATACGTTATACGTTATACGTAATACGTTATACGTTATACGTTCTACGTTATACGTTATACGTTATATGTTATACGTTATACGTTATACGTTATACGTTAGACGTTATACGTTATACGTTATACGTTATACGTTATACGTTATACGTTATACGTTATACGTTATACGTTATACGTTCTACGTTATACGTTTTACGTTATACGTTATACGTTATACATTATACGTTGTACGTTATACGTTATGCGTTATACGTTCTACGTTATTCGTTATACGTTATACGTTATACGTTATACGTTATACGTTATACGTTATACGTTATACGTTATACGTTATACGTTATACGTTATACGTTATACGTTATACGTTATACGTTATACGTTATACGTTATACGTTTTACGTTATACGTTATACGTTATACGTTATACGTTATACGTCATACGTTATACGTTATACGTTATACGTTATACGATATACGTTATACGATATACGTTATACGTCATACGTTATACGTTATACGATATACGTAATACGTTATTCGTTATACGTTATACGTTATAGGCTATACGTTATACGTTATACGTTATACGTTATACGTTATACGTTATACGTTATACGTTATACGTTGTACGTTGTACGTTATACGTTATACGTTATACGTTATACGTTATACGTTATACGTTATACGTTATACGTAATATGTAATGCGTCATACGTTTTACGTTATTCGTTATACGTTTTTCGTTACAAGTTATACGTTATACGTTATACGTTATAAGCTATACGTCATAAGTTATACGATCCACGTTATACGCTATACGAAATATGTAATACGTTATACGTTATACGTTATACGTTATACGTTACACATTATACGTTTTACGATATACGTTATACGTTATACGTTATACGTTATACGTTATACGTTACACGTTATACGTTATACGTTATACGTTATACGTTATACGTTATACGTTATACGTTATACGTTGTACGTTATACGTTATACGTTACACGTTATACGTTATACGTTATACGTTATACGTTATACGTTATACGTTATACGTTATACGTTATACGTTATACGTTATACGATATACGTTATACGTTATACGTTATACGTTCTACGTTATACGTTTTACGTTATACGTTATACGTTATACATTATACGTTGTACGTTATTCGTTATACGTTATACGTTATACGTTATACGTTATACGTTATACGTTATACGTTATACGTTATACGTTATACGTTATACGTTATACGTTATACGTTATACGTTATACGTTATACGTTATACGTTATACGTTATACGTTATACGTTATACGTTTTACGTTATACGTTATACGTTATACGTTATACGTTATACGTCATACGTTATACGTTATACGTTATACGTTATACGATATACGTTATACGATATACGTTATACGTCATACGTTATACGTTATACGATATACGTAATACGTTATTCGTTATACGTTATACGTTATAGGCTATACGTTATACGTTATACGTTATACGTTATACGTTATACGTTATACGTTATACGTTATACGTTGTACGTTGTACGTTATACGTTATACGTTATACGTTATACGTTATACGTTATACGTTATACGTTATAAGTAATATGTAATGCGTCATACGTTTTACGTTATTCGTTATACGTTTTTCGTTACAAGTTATACGTTATACGTTATACGTTATAAGTTATACGTCATAAGTTATACGATCCACGTTATACGCTATACGAAATATGTAATACGTTATACGTTATACGTTATACGTTATACGTTACACATTATACGTTTTACGATATACGTTATACGTTATACGTTATACGTTATACGTTATACGTTACACGTTATACGTTATACGTTATACGTTATACGTTATACGTTATACGTTATACGTTATACGTTATACGTTATACGTTGTACGTTATACGTTTTACGTTACACGTTATACGTTATACGTTATACGTTATACGTTATACGTTATACGTTATACGTTATACGTTATACGTTATGCGTTATACGATATACGTTATACGATATACGTTATACGTTATTCGTTATACGTTCTTCGTTACACGATATACGTTATACGTTATGTGTTATACGTTATACGTTATACGTTATACGTTATACGTTATTCGTTATACGTAATACGTTATACGTTATACGTTATACGTTATACGTTATACGTTATACGTTATACGTCATACGTTATACGTTATACGTTATACGTTATACGATATACGTTATACGATATACGTTATACGTCATACGTTATACGTTATACGTTATACGTTATGCGTTATACGTTATACGTTATACGTCATACGTTATACGTTATACGGTATACGTTATACGTTATACGATATACGTTATACGATATACGTTATACGTTATTCGTTATACGTTCTTCGTTACACGTTATACGTTATACGTTATGCGTTATACGTTTTACGTTATTCGTTATACGTTATACGTTATACGTTACACGTTATACGTTATACGTAATATGTAATGCGTCATACGTTTTACGTTATTCGTTATACGTTTTTCGTTACAAGTTATACGTTATACGTTATACGTTATAAGTTATACGTCATAAGTTATACGATCCACGTTATACGTTATACGAAATATGTAATACGTAATACGTTTTACGTTATTCGTTATACGTTCTTCGTTACACGTTATACGTTATACGTTATGCGATATACGTTTTACGTTATTCGTGATACGTTATACGTTATACGTTATACGTTATACGTTATACGTTATACGTTATACGGTATACGTTATACGTTATACGTTATACGTTATACGTTATACGTTATACGTAATACGTTATACGTTATACGTTATACGTTATAGGTTATACGTTATACGTTATACGTTATACGTTATACGTTATACGTTATACGTTACACGTTATATGTTATACGTAATATGTAATGCGTCATACGTTTTACGTTATTCGTTATACGTTTTTCGTTACAAGTTATACGTTATACGTTATACGTTATAAGTTATACGTCATAAGTTATACGATCCACGTTATACGCTATACGAAATATGTAATACGTTATACGTTATACGTTATACGTTATACGTTACACATTATACGTTTTACGATATACGTTATACGTTATACGTTATACGTTATACGTTACACGTTATACGTTATACGTTATACGTTATAGGTTATACGTTATACGTTATACGTTATACGTTATACGTTATACGTTATACGTTATACGTTTTACGTTACACGTTATACGTTATACGTTATACGTTATACGTTATACGTTATACGTTATACGTTATACGTTATACGTTATACGTTATACGATATACGTTATACGATGTACGTTATACGTTATTCGTTATACGTTATACGTTATACGTTATACGTTACACATTATACGTTTTACGATATACGTTATACGTCATACGTTATACGTTATACGATATACGTAATACGTTATTCGTTATACGTTATACGTTATAGGCTATACGTTATACGTTATACGTTATACGTTATACGTTATACGTTATACGTTATACGTTATACGTTGTACGTTGTACGTTATACGTTATACGTTATACGTTATACGTTATACGTTATACGTTATACGTTATACGTTATACGCTATGCGTTATGCGTTATAGGATATACGTTATGCGTTACAGGATATACGTTATACGTTATACGTTATAGGTCATACCTTATACGTGATACGTCATACGTTATATGTTATACGTTATATGTTATACGTTATACGTTATACGTTATACGTTAGACGTTATACGTTATACGTTATACGTTATACGTTATACGTTATACGTTATACGTTATACGTTATACGTTCTACGTTCTACGTTTTACGTTATACGTTATACGTTATACATTATACGTTGTACGTTATACGTTATGCGTTATACGTTCTACGTTATTCGTTATACGTTATACGTTATACGTCATACGTTACACGTTATACGTTATACGTTATACGTTATAGGATATACGTTATACGTTATACGTTATACGTTATACGTTATACGTTATACGTTATACGTTTTACGTTACACGTTATACGTTATACGTTATACGTTATACGTTATACGTTATACGTTATACGTTATACGTTATACGTTATACGTTATACGTTATACGTTATACGTTATACGATATACGTTATACGATATACGTTATACGTTATTCGTTATACGTTCTTCGTTACACGTTATACGTTATACGTTATGCGTTATACGTTATACGTTATACGTTATACGTTATACGTTATACGTTATACGTTATACGTTATACGTTATACGTTATACGTTATACGTTATACGTAATATGTAATGCGTCATACGTTTTACGTTATTCGTTACACGTTTTTCGTTACAAGTTATACGTTATACGTTATACGTTATACGTTATACGTTATACGTTATACGTTATACGTTATACGTTATACGTTATACGTTATACGTTATACGTTATACGTTATACGTTATACGTTATACGTTATACGTTATACGTTATACGTTATACGTAATACGTTATACGTTATACGTTCTACGTTATACGTTATACGTTATATGTTATACGTTATACGTTATACGTTATACGTTAGACGTTATACGTTATACGTTATACGTTATACGTTATACGTTATACGTTATACGTTATACGTTATACGTTATACGTTCTACGTTATACGTTTTACGTTATACGTTATACGTTATACATTATACGTTGTACGTTATACGTTATGCGTTATACGTTCTACGTTATTCGTTATACGTTATACGTTATACGTTATACGTTATACGTTATACGTTATACGTTATACGTTATACGTTATACGTTATACGTTATACGTTATACGTTATACGTTATACGTTATACGTTATACGTTATACGTTTTACGTTATACGTTATACGTTATACGTTATACGTTATACGTCATACGTTATACGTTATACGTTATACGTTATACGATATACGTTATACGATATACGTTATACGTCATACGTTATACGTTATACGATATACGTAATACGTTATTCGTTATACGTTATACGTTATAGGCTATACGTTATACGTTATACGTTATACGTTATACGTTATACGTTATACGTTATACGTTATACGTTGTACGTTGTACGTTATACGTTATACGTTATACGTTATACGTTATACGTTATACGTTATACGTTATACGTTATACGTTATACGTTCTTCGTTACACGTTATACGTTATACGTTATGCGTTATACGTTTTACGTTATTCGTTATACGTTATACGTTATACGTTACACGTTATACGTTATACGTAATATGTAATGCGTCATACGTTTTACGTTATTCGTTACACGTTTTTCGTTACAAGTTATACATTATACGTTATACGTTATACGTTATACGTTATACGTTATACGTTACACATTATACGTTTTACGATATACGTTACACGTTATACGTTATACGTTATACATTATACGTTACACGTTATACGTTATACGTTATACGTTATACGTTATACGTTATACGTTATGCGTTATACGTTCAAGGTTATTCGTTATACGTTATACGTTATACTTTATACGTTATACGTTATACGTTATACGTTGTACGTTCTACGTTATACGTTATACGTTATACATTATACGTTGTACGTTATACGTTATGCGTTATACGTTGTACGTTATTCGTTATACGTTATACGTTATACGTTATACGTTATACGTTATACGTTATACGTTATACGTTATACGTTATGCGTTATAGGATATACGCTATGCGTTATGCGTTATAGGATATACGTTATGCGTTATAGGATATACGTTATACGTTATACGTTATACGTTATACGTTATACGTTATAAGATATATGTTATACGTTATACGTTATACGTTATACGCTATACGCTATGCGTTATGCGTTATAGGATATACGTTATGCGTTACAGGATATACGTTATACGTTATAGATTATAGGTCATACCTTATACGTGATACGTCATACGTTATATGTTATACGTTATATGTTATACGTTATACGTTATACGCTATGCGTTATGCGTTATAGGATATACGTTATGCGTTATAGGATATACGCTATGCGTTATGCGTTATAGGATATACGTTATACGTTATAGGATATACGTTATACGTTATACGGTATAGGTCATACCTTATACGTGATACGTCCTACGTTATATGTTATACGTTATACGTTATACGTTATACGTTATACGTTATACGTTATACGTTATACGTTATACGTTATACGTTATACGTTATACGTTATACGTTATACGTAATATGTAATGCGTCATACGTTTTACGTTATTCGTTACACGTTTTTCGTTACACGTTATACGTTATACGTTAGCGTTATACGTTTTACGTTATTCGTTATACGTTATACGTTACACGTTATACGTTATACGTTACACGTTATACGTTATACGTAATATGTAATGCGTCATACGTTTTACGTTATTCGTTACACGTTTTTCGTTACAAGTTATACGTTATACGTTATACGTTATACGTTATACGTTATACGTTATACGTTATACGTTATACGTTATACGTTATACCTTATACGTTATACGTTATACGTTATACGTTATACGTTATACGTTATATGTCATACGTTATACGTTATACGTTATACGTTATACGATATACGTTATACGATATACGTTATACGTCATACGTTATACGTTATACGTTATACGTTATTCGATATACGTTATACGTTATACGTTATACGTTCTTCGTTACACGTTATACGTTATACGTTATGCGTTATACGTTTTACGTTATTCGTTATACGTTATACGTTATACGTTACACGTTATACGTTATACGTAATATGTAATGCGTCATACGTTTTACGTTATTCGTTACACGTTTTTCGTTACAAGTTATACATTATACGTTATACGTTATACGTTATACGTTATACGTTATACGTTATACGTTATACGTTATACGTTATACGTTATACGTTATACGTTATACGTTATACGTTATACGTTATACGTTATACGTTATACGTTATACGTTATACGTTATACGTTATACGTTATACGTTATACGTTATACGTTATACGTTATACGTTATACGTTATACGATATATGTTATACGTTATACGTTATACGTTATACGCTATACGCTATGCGTTATGCGTTATAGGATATACGTTATACGTTATACGATATATGTTATACGTTATACGTTATACGTTATACGCTATACGCTATGCGTTATGCGTTATAGGATATACGTTATGCGTTACAGGATATACGTTATACGTTATACGTTATAGGTCATACCTTATACGTGATACGTCATACGTTATATGTTATACGTTATACGTTATACGTTATACGTTATACGTTATACGTTATACGTTACACGTTATACATTATACGTTATACGTTATACGTTATACGTTATACGTTATACGTTATACGTTATACGTTATACGTTATACGTTATACGTTATACGTTATACGTTATACGTTATACGTTATACGTTATACGTTATACGTTATACGTTATACGTTATACGTTATACGTTATACGTTATACGTTATACTTTATACGTTATACGTTATACGTTATACGTTATACGTTATACGTCATACGTTATACGTTATACGTTATACGTTATACGTTATACGTTATACGTTATACGTTATACTATACGTTATACGTTATACGTTATACGTTATACGTTATACGATATATGTTATTCGTTATACGTTATACGTTAAACGCTATACGCTATGCGTTATGCGTTATAGGATATACGTTATGCGTTACAGGATATACGTTATACGTTATACGTTATACGTTATACGTTATACGTTATACGTTATACGTTATACGTTATATGTCATACGTTATACGTTATACGTTATACGTTATACGATATACGTTATACGATATACGTTATACGTCATACGTTATACGTTATACGTTATACGTTATTCGATATACGTTATACGTTATACGTTATACGTTCTTCGTTACACGTTATACGTTATACGTTATGCGTTATACGTTTTACGTTATTCGTTATACGTTATACGTTATACGTTACACGTTATACGTTATACGTAATATGTAATGCGTCATACGTTTTACGTTATTCGTTACACGTTTTTCGTTACAAGTTATACATTATACGTTATACGTTATACGTTATACGTTATACGTTATACGTTATACGTTATACGTTATACGTTATACGTTATACGTTATACGTTATACGTTATACGTTATACGTTATACGTTATACGTTATACGTTATACGTTATACGTTATACGTTATACGTTATACGTTATACGTTACACGTTATACGTTATACGTTATACGTTATACGTTATACGTTATACGTTATACTTTATACGTTATACGTTATACGTTATACGTTATACGTTATACGTCATACGTTATACGTTATACGTTATACGTTATACGTTATACGTTATACGTTATACGTTATACGTTATACGTTATACGTTATACTATACGTTATACGTTATACGTTATACGTTATACGTTATACGATATATGTTATTCGTTATACGTTATACGCTATACGCTATGCGTTATGCGTTATAGGATATACGTTATGCGTTACAGGATATACGTTATACGTTATACGTTATAGGTCATACCTTATACGTGATACGTCATACGTTATACGTTATACGTTATACGTTATACGTCATACGTTATACGTTATACGTTATACGTTATACGATATACGTTATACGATATACGTTATACGTCATACGTTATACGTTATACGTTATACGTTATACGATATACGTTATACGTTATACGTTATACGTCATAGGTTATACGTTATACGTTATAAGATATATGTTATACGTTATACGTTATACGTTATACGCTATGCGCTATGCGTTATGCGTTATAGGATATACGTTATGCGTTACAGGATATACGTTATACGTTATACGTTATAGGTCATACCTTATACGTGATACGTCATACGTTATATGTTATACGTTATATGTTATACGTTATACGTTATACGCTATGCGTTATGCGTTATAGGATATACGTTATGCGTTCTAGGATATACGTTATACGTTATACGTTATAGGTCATACCTTATACGTGATACGTCATACGTTATATGTTATACGTTATACGTTATACGTTATACGTTATACGTTATACGTTATACGTTACACGTTATACATTATACGTTATACGTTATACTTTATACGTTATACGTTATACGTTATACGTTATACGTTATACGTTATACGTTATACGTTATACGTTATACGTTATACGTTATACGTTATACGTTATACTATATACGTTATACGTTCTACGTTATACGTTTTACGTTATACGTTATACGTTATACGTTATACGTTATACGTTATACGCTATGCGTTATACGTTATAGGATATACGTTATGCGTTATAGGATATACGTTATACGTTATACGTTATACGTTATACGTTATACGTTATACGTTATACGTTATACGTTATACGTTATACGTTATACGTTATATGTCATACGTTATACGTTATACGTTATACGTTATACGATATACGTTATACGATATACGTTATACGTCATACGTTATACGTTATACGTTATACGTTATTCGATATACGTTATACGTTATACGTTATACGTTCTTCGTTACACGTTATACGTTATACGTTATGCGTTATACGTTTTACGTTATTCGTTATACGTTATACGTTATACGTTACACGTTATACGTTATACGTAATATGTAATGCGTCATACGTTTTACGTTATTCGTTACACGTTTTTCGTTACAAGTTATACATTATACGTTATACGTTATACGTTATACGTTATACGTTATACGTTATACGTTATACGTTATACGTTATACGTTATACGTTATACGTTATACGTTATACGTTATACGTTATACGTTATACGTTATACGTTATACGTTATACGTTATACGTTATACGTTATACGTTATACGTTATACGTTATACGATATATGTTATACGTTATACGTTATACGTTATACGCTATACGCTATGCGTTATGCGTTATAGGATATACGTTATGCGTTACAGGATATACGTTATACGTTATACGTTATAGGTCATACCTTATACGTGATACGTCATACGTTATATGTTATACGTTATACGTTATACGTTATACGTTATACGTTATACGTTATACGTTACACGTTATACATTATACGTTATACGTTATACGTTATACGTTATACGTTATACGTTATACGTTATACGTTATACGTTATACGTTATACGTTATACGTTATACGTTATACGTTATACGTTATACGTTATACGTTATACGTTATACGTTATACGTTATACGTTATACGTTATACGTTATACGTTATACTTTATACGTTATACGTTATACGTTATACGTTATACGTTATACGTCATACGTTATACGTTATACGTTATACGTTATACGTTATACGTTATACGTTATACGTTATACTATACGTTATACGTTATACGTTATACGTTATACGTTATACGATATATGTTATTCGTTATACGTTATACGTTATACGCTATACGCTATGCGTTATGCGTTATAGGATATACGTTATGCGTTACAGGATATACGTTATACGTTATACGTTATAGGTCATACCTTATACGTGATACGTCATACGTTATACGTTATACGTTATACGTTATACGTCATACGTTATACGTTATACGTTATACGTTATACGTTATACGTTATACGTTATACGTTATACGTTATACGTTATACGTTATACGTTATACGTTATATGTCATACGTTATACGTTATACGTTATACGTTATACGATATACGTTATACGATATACGTTATACGTCATACGTTATACGTTATACGTTATACGTTATTCGATATACGTTATACGTTATACGTTATACGTTCTTCGTTACACGTTATACGTTATACGTTATGCGTTACACGTTTTACGTTATTCGTTATACGTTATACGTTATACGTTACACGTTATACGTTATACGTAATATGTAATGCGTCATACGTTTTACGTTATTCGTTACACGTTTTTCGTTACAAGTTATACATTATACGTTATACGTTATACGTTATACGTTATACGTTATACGTTATACGTTATACGTTATACGTTATACGTTATACGTTATACGTTATACGTTATACGTTATACGTTATACGTTATACGTTATACGTTATACGTTATACGTTATACGTTATACGTTATACGTTATACGTTATACGTTATACGTTATACGTTATACGTTATACGTTATACGTTATACGTTATACGTTATACGTTATACGTTATACGTTATACGTTATACGTCATAGGTTATACGTTATACGTTATACGTTACACGTTATACGTTTTACGATATACGTTATACGTAATACGTTATACGTTATACGTTATACGTTATACGTTATACGTTATACGTTATACGTTACACATTATACGTTTTACGATATACGTTACACGTTATACGTTTTACGATATACGTTACACGTTATACGTTATACGTTATACATTATACGTTATACGTTATACGTTATACGTTATACGTTATACGTTATGCGTTATACGTTCTACGTTATTCGTTATACGTTATACGTTATACTTTATACGTTATACGTTATACGTTATACGTTGTACGTTCTACGTTATACGTTATACGTTATACATTATACGTTGTACGTTATACGTTATGCGTTATACGTTGTACGTTATTCGTTATACGTTATACGTTATACGTTATACGTTATACGTTATACGTTATACGTTATACGTTATGCGTTATAGGATATACGCTGTGCGTTATGCGTTATAGGATATACGTTATGCGTTATAGGATATACGTTATACGTTATACGGTATAGGTCATACCTCATACGTGATACGTCATACGTTATATGTTATACGTTATACGTTATACGTTATACGTTATACGTTATACGTTATACGTTATACGTTATACGTTATACGTTATACGTTATACTTTATACTTTATACGTTATACGTTATACGTTATACGTTATACGTTATACGTTATACGTCATAGGGTATACGTTATACGTTATACGTTATACGTTATACGTTATACGTTACACGTTATACGTTATATGTTATACGTTTTACGTTTTACGTTATACGTTATACGTTATACGCTATGCGTTATGCGTTATAGGATATACGTTATGCGTTACAGGATATACGTTATACGTTATACGTTATAGGTCATACCTTATACGTGATACGTCATACGTTATATGTTATACGTTATATGTTATACTTTATACGTTATACGTTATATGTTATACGTTATATGTTATACTTTATACGTTATACGTTAGACGTTATACGTTATACGTTATACGTTATACGTTATACGTTATACGTTATACGTTATACGTTATACGTTATACGTTCTACGTTATACGTTTTACGTTATACGTTATACGTTATACATTATACGTTGTACGTTATACGTTATGCGTTATACGTTATACGTTATTCGATATACGTTATACGTTATACGTTATACGTTATACGTTATACTATATACGTTATACGTTCTACGTTATACGTTTTACGTTATACGTTATACGTTATACGTTATACGTTATACGTTATACGCTATGCGTTATACGTTATAGGATATACGTTATGCGTTATAGGATATACGTTATACGTTATACGTTATACGTTATACGTTATACGTTATACGTTATACGTTATACGTTATACGTTATACGTTATACGTTATATGTCATACGTTATACGTTATACGTTATACGTTATACGATATACGTTATACGATATACGTTATACGTCATACGTTATACGTTATACGTTATACGTTATTCGATATACGTTATACGTTATACGTTATACGTTCTTCGTTACACGTTATACGTTATACGTTATGCGTTATACGTTTTACGTTATTCGTTATACGTTATACGTTATACGTTACACGTTATACGTTATACGTAATATGTAATGCGTCATACGTTTTACGTTATTCGTTACACGTTTTTCGTTACAAGTTATACATTATACGTTATACGTTATACGTTATACGTTATACGTTATACGTTATACGTTATACGTTATACGTTATACGTTATACGTTATACGTTATACGTTATACGTTATACGTTATACGTTATACGTTATACGTTATACGTTATACGTTATACGTTATACGTTATACGTTATACGTTATACGTTATACGATATATGTTATACGTTATACGTTATACGTTATACGCTATACGCTATGCGTTATGCGTTATAGGATATACGTTATGCGTTACAGGATATACGTTATACGTTATACGTTATAGGTCATACCTTATACGTGATACGTCATACGTTATATGTTATACGTTATACGTTATACGTTATACGTTATACGTTATACGTTATACGTTATACGTTACACGTTATACATTATACGTTATACGTTATACGTTATACGTTATACGTTATACGTTATACGTTATACGTTATACGTTATACGTTATACGTTATACGTTATACGTTATACGTTATACGTTATACGTTATACGTTATATGTCATACGTTATACGTTATACGTTATACGTTATACGATATACGTTATACGATATACGTTATACGTCATACGTTATACGTTATACGTTATACGTTATTCGATATACGTTATACGTTATACGTTATACGTTCTTCGTTACACGTTATACGTTATACGTTATGCGTTATACGTTTTACGTTATTCGTTATACGTTATACGTTATACGTTACACGTTATACGTTATACGTAATATGTAATGCGTCATACGTTTTACGTTATTCGTTACACGTTTTTCGTTACAAGTTATACATTATACGTTATACGTTATACGTTATACGTTATACGTTATACGTTATACGTTATACGTTATACGTTATACGTTATACGTTATACGTTATACGTTATACGTTATACGTTATACGTTATACTTTATACGTTATACGTTATACGTCATACGTTATACGTTATACGTTATACGTTATACGTTATACGTTACACGTTATACGTTATACGTTATACGTTATACGTTATACGTTATACGTTATACGTTATACGTTATACGTTATACGTTATACGTTATACGTTTGACATTATACGCTATACGTTAAACGTTATACGTTATACGTTATACGTTATACGATATACGTTATACGATATACGTTATACATTATTCGTTATACGTTCTTCGTTACACGTTACAAGTTATACGTTATACGTTATACGTTATAAGTTATACGTCATAAGTTATACGATCCACGTTATACGTTATACGAAATATGTAATACGTTATACGTTATACGTTATACGTTATACGTTATACGTTATACGTTATACGTTATACGTTATACGTTATACGTTATACGTTATACGTTATACGTTATACGTTATACGTTATACGTTATACGTTATACGTTATACGTTATACGTTATACGTTATACGTTATACGTTATACGTTATACGTTATACGTTATACGTTATACGTTATACGTTATACGTTATACGTTATACGTTCTACGTTATACGTTTGACATTATACGTTATACGTTAAACGTTATACGTTATACGTTATACCTTATACGTTATACGTTATACGTTATACGTTATACGTTATACGTTATACGTTATACGTTATACGTTATACGTTATACGTTATACGTTATACGTTATACGTTATACGTTATACGTTATACGTTATACTTTATACGTTATACGTTATACGTTATACGTTATACGTTATACGTTATACGTTATACGTTATACGTTATACGTTATACGTTATACGTTATACGTTATACGTTATACGTTATACGTTATACGTTATACGTTATACGTTATACGTTATACGTTATACGTTATACGTTATACGTTATACGTTATACGTTATACGTTATACGTTATACGTTATACGTTATACGTTATACGTTATACGTTATACGTTATACGTTATACGTTATACGTTATACGTCATAGGGTATACGTTATACGTTATACGTTATGCGTTATACGTTATGCGTTATTCGTTTCACGTTATTCGTTATACGTTATACGTTATACGTTATACGTTATACGTTATACGCTATACGTTATACGTTTTACGTTACACGTTATACGTTATACGTTATACGTTATACGTTATACGTTATACGTCATACGTTATACGTTATACGGTATACGTTATACGTTATACGATATACGTTATACGATATACTTTATACGTTATTCGTTATACGTTCTTCGTTACACGTTATACGTTATACGTTATGCGTTATACGTTTTACGTTATTCGTTATACGTTATACGTTATACGTTATACGTTATACGTTATACGTTATACGTTCTACGTTATACGTTTGACATTATACGTTATACGTTAAACGTTATACGTTATACGTTATACCTTATACGTTATACGTTATACGTTATACGTTATACGTTATACGTTATACGTTATACGTTATACGTTATACGTTATACGTTAGAAGTCATACGTTATACGTTATACGTTATACGTTATACGATATACGTTATACGATATACGTTATACGTCATACGTTATACGTTATACGATATACGTTATACGTTATTCGTTATACGTTATACGTTATACGTTATACGTTATACGTTATACGTTATACGTTATACGTTATACGTTATACGTTATACGTTATACGTTATACGTTATACGTTATACGTTATACGTTATACGTTATACGTTATACGTTATACGTTATACGTTATACGTTATACGTTTGACATTATACGTTATACGTTAAACGTTATACGTTATACGTTATACGTTATACGATATACGTTATACGATATACGTTATACATTATTCGTTATACGTTCTTCGTTACACGTTACAAGTTATACGTTATACGTTATACGTTATAAGTTATACGTCATAAGTTATACGATCCACGTTATACGTTATACGAAATATGTAATACGTTATACGTTATACGTTATACGTTATACGTTACACATTATACGTTTTACGATATACGTTATACGTTATACGTTATACGTTATACGTTATACGTTACACGTTATACGTTATACGTTATACGTTATACGTTATACGTTATACGTTATACGTTATACGTTATACGTTATACGTTATACGTTATACGTTATACGTTATACGTTATACGTTATACGTTATACGTTATACGTTATACGTTATACGTTATACGTTATACGTTATACGTTATACGTTATACGTTATACGTTATACGTTATACGTTATACGTTATACGTTCTACGTTATACGTTTGACATTATACGTTATACGTTATACGTTATACGTTATACGTTATACGTTATACGTTATACGTTATACGTTATACGTTATACGTTATACGTTATACGTTATACGTTATACGTTATACGTTATACGTTATACGTTATACGTTATACGTTATACGTTATACGTGATACGTTATACGTTATACGTAATATGTAATACGTCATACGTTCTACGTTATACGGTATACGTTATACGTTATACGTTATACGTGATACGTTATACGTTATACGTTATACGTTATAAATTATACGTTATACGTTACACGTTATACGTTATACGTTATACGTTATACGTTATACGTTATACGTTATACGTTATACGTTATACGTTATACGTTATACGTTATACGTTATACGTTATACGTTATACGTTATACGTTATACGTTATACGTTATACGTTATACGTTATACGTTATACGTTATACGTTATACGTTATACGTTATACGTTATACGTTATACGTTATACGTTATACGTTATACGTTATACGTTATACGTTATACGTTATACGTTATACGTTATACGTTATACGTTATACGTTATACGTTATACGTTATACGTTATACGTTATACGTTATACGTTATACGTTATACGTTATACGTTATACGTTATACGTTATACGTTATACGTTATACGTTATACGTTATACGTTATACGTTATACGTTATACGTTATACGTTATACGTTATACGTTATACGTTATACGTTATACGTTATACGTTATACGTTATACGTTATACGTTATACGTTATACGTTATACGTTATACGTTATACGTTATACGTTATACGTTATACGTTATACGTTATACGTTATACGTTATACGTTATACGTTATACGTTATACGTTATACGTTATACGTTATACGTTATACGTTATACGTTATACGTTATACGTTATACGTTATACGTTATACGTTATACGTTATACGTTATACGTTATACGTTATACGTTATACGTTATACGTTATACGTTATACGTTATACGTTATACGTCATAGGGTATACGTTATACGTTATACGTTATGCGTTATACGTTATGCGTTATTCGTTTCACGTTATTCGTTATACGTTATACGTTATACGTTATACGTTATACGTTATACGCTATACGTTATACGTTTTACGTTACACGTTATACGTTATACGTTATACGTTATACGTTATACGTTATACGTCATACGTTATACGTTATACGGTATACGTTATACGTTATACGATATACGTTATACGATATACTTTATACGTTATTCGTTATACGTTCTTCGTTACACGTTATCCGTTATACGTTATGCGTTATACGTTTTACGTTATTCGTTATACGTTATACGTTATACGTTATACGTTATACGTTATACGTTCTACGTTATACGTTTGACATTATACGTTATACGTTAAACGTTATACGTTATACGTTATACCTTATACGTTATACGTTATACGTTATACGTTATACGTTATACGTTATACGTTATACGTTATACGTTATACGTTATACGTTAGACGTCATACGTTATACGTTATACGTTATACGTTATACGATATACGTTTATACGATATACGTTATACGTCATACGTTATACGTTATACGATATACGTTATACGTTATTCGTTATACGTTATACGTTATACGTTATACGTTATACGTTATACGTTATACGTTATACGTTATACGTTATACGTTATACGTTATACGTTATACGTTATACGTTATACGTTATACGTTATACGTTATACGTTATACGTTATACGTATACGTTATACGTTATACGTTATACGTTTGACATTATACGTTATACGTTAAACGTTATACGTTATACGTTATACGTTATACGATATACGTTATACGATATACGTTATACATTATTCGTTATACGTTCTTCGTTACACGTTACAAGTTATACGTTATACGTTATACGTTATAAGTTATACGTCATAAGTTATACGATCCACGTTATACGTTATACGAAATATGTAATACGTTATACGTTATACGTTATACGTTATACGTTACACATTATACGTTTTACGATATACGTTATACGTTATACGTTATACGTTATACGTTATACGTTACACGTTATACGTTATACGTTATACGTTATACGTTATACGTTATACGTTATACGTTATACGTTATACGTTATACGTTATACGTTATACGTTATACGTTATACGTTATACGTTATACGTTATACGTTATACGTTATACGTTATACGTTATACGTTATACGTTATACGTTATACGTTATACGTTATACGTTATACGTTATACGTTATACGTTATACGTTATACGTTATACGTTATACGTTATACGTTATACGTTATACGTTATACGTTCTACGTTATACGTTTGACATTATACGTTATACGTTATACGTTATACGTTATACGTTATACGTTATACGTTATACGTTATACGTTATACGTTATACGTTATACGTTATACGTTATACGTTATACGTTATACGTTATACGTTATACGTTATACGTTATACGTTATACGTTATACGTTACACGTGATACGTTATACGTTATACGTAATATGTAATACGTCATACGTTATACGTTATACGTTATACGTTATACGTTATACGTTATACGTTATACGTTATACGTTATACGTTATACGTAATACGTTATACGTTATACGTTCTACGTTATACGTTTGACATTATACGTTATACGTTAGACGTTATACGTTATACGTTATACGTTATAAATTATACGTTATACGTTATACGTTATACGTTATACGTTATACGTTATACGTTATACGTCATACGTTATACGTTATACGTTATACGTTATACGTTATACGTTATACGTTACACGTTATACGTTATACGTTATACGTTATACGTTATACGTTATACGTTATACGTTATACGTTATACGTTATACGTTAGACGTCATACGTTATACGTTATACGTTATACGTTATACGATATACGTCATACGATATACGTTATACGTCATACGTTATACGTTATACGTTATACGTTATACGATATACGTTATACGTTATTCGTTATACGTTATACGTTATAGGCTATACGTTATACGTTATACGTTATACGTTATACGTTATACGTTATACGTTATACGTTATACGTTGTACGTTATACGTTGTACGTTATACGTTATACGTTATACGTTATACGTTATACGTTATACGTTATACGTTATACGTTATACGTTATACGTTATACGTTATACGTTATACGTTATACGTTATACGTTATACGTTATACGTTACATGCTATACGTTATACGTTATACGTTATACGTTGTACGTTATACGTTATACGTTATACGTTATACGTTATACGTTATACGTTATACGTTATACGTTATACGTAATATGTAATGCGTCATACGTTTTAAGTTATTCGTTATACGTTTTTCGTTACAACTTATACGTTATACGTTATACGTTATACGTTATACGTTATACGTTACATGCTATACGTTATACGTTATACGTTATACGTTATACGTTATACTTTATACGTTATACGTTATACGTTGTACGTTATACGTTGTACGTTATACGTTATACGTTATACGTTATACGTTATACGTTATACGTTATACGTTATACGTTATACGTTATACGTTATACGTAATACGTTATACGTTATACGTAATATGTAATGCGTCATACGTTTTACGTTATTCGTTATACGTTTTTCGTTACAACTTATACGTTATACGTTATACGTTATACGTTATACGTTATACGTTACATGCTATACGTTATACGTTATACGTTATACGTTATACGTTATACTTTATACGTTATACGTTATACGTTGTACGTTATACGTTGTACGTTATACGTTATACGTTATACGTTATACGTTATACGTTATACGTTATACGTTATACGTTATACGTTATAAGTTACATGCTATACGTTATACGTTATACGTTATACGTTATACGTTATACGTTATACGTTATACGTTATACGTTATACGTTATACGTTATACGTTATACGTTATACGTTATACGTTATACGTTATACGTTATACGTTATACGTTATACGTTATACGTTATACGTTATACGTTATACGTTATACGTTATACGTTATACGTTATACGTTATACGTTATACGTTATACGTTATACGTCATACGTTATACGTTATACGTTATACGTTATACGATATACGTTATACGATATACGTTATACGTCATACGTTATACGTTATACGTTATACGTTATACGATATACGTTATACGATATACGTTATACGTCATACGTTATACGTTATACGTTATACGTTATACGTTATACGTTATACGTTATACGTTATACGTTATACGTTATACGTTATACGTTATACGTTATACGTTATACGTTAGACGTCATACGTTATACGTTATACGTTATACGTTATACGATATACGTCATACGATATACGTTATACGTCATACGTTATACGTTATACGTTATACGTTATACGATATACGTTATACGTTATTCGTTATACGTTATACGTTATAGGCTATACGTTATACGTTATACGTTATACGTTATACGTTATACGTTATACGTTATACGTTATACGTTATACGTTGTACGTTATACGTTATACGTTATACGTTATACGTTATACGTTATACGTTATACGTTATACGTTATACGTTATACGTTATACGTTATACGTTATACGTTATACGTTATACGTTACATGCTATACGTTATACGTTATACGTTATACGTTATTCGTTATACGTTACACGTTACACGTTATACGTTACACGTTATACGTTACGCGTTATACGTTACACGTTATACGTTACACGTTATACGTTACACGTTATACGTTATACGTTATACGTTATACGTTATACGTTATACGTTATACGTTATACGTTATACGTTATACGTTATACATTATACGTTATACGTTATACGTTATACGTTATACGTTATACGTTATACGTTATACGTTATACGTTATACGTTATACGTTATACGTTATACGTTATACGTTATACGTCATAGGGTATACGTTATACGTTATACGTTATGCGTTATACGTTATGCGTTATTCGTTTCACGTTATTCGTTATACGTTATACGTTATACGTTATACGTTATACGTTATACGCTATACGTTATACGTTTTACGTTACACGTTATACGTTATACGTTATACGTTATACGTTATACGTAATACGTTATACGTTATACGTTATACGTTATACGTTATACGTTATACGTTATACGATATACGTTATACGTTATTCGTTATACGTTATACGTTATAGGCTATACGTTATACGTTATACGTTATACGTTATACGTTATACGTTATACGTTATACGTTATACGTTATACGTCATACGTTATACGTTATACGTTATACGTTATACGTTATACGTTATACGATATACGTTATACGATATACGTTATACGTCATACGTTATACGTTATACGTTATACGTTATACGTTATACGTTATACGTTATACGTTATACGTTATACGTTATACGTTATTCGTTATACGTTACACGTTACACGTTATACGTTACACGTTATACGTTACGCGTTATACGTTACACGTTATACGTTACACGTTATACGTTACACGTTATACGTTATACGTTATACGTTATACGTTATACGTTATACGTTATACGTTATACGTTATACGTTATACATTATACGTTATACGTTATACGTTATACGTTATACGTTATACGTTATACGTTATACGTTATACGTTATACGTTATACGTTATACGTTATACGTCATAGGGTATACGTTATACGTTATACGTTATGCGTTATACGTTATGCGTTATTCGTTTCACGTTATTCGTTATACGTTATACGTTATACGTTATACGTTATACGTTATACGTTATACGCTATACGTTATACGTTTTACGTTACACGTTATACGTTATACGTTATACGTTATACGTTATACGTTATACGTTATACGTCATACCTTATACGTTATACGGTATACGTTATACGTTATACGATATACGTTATACGATATACGTTATACGTTATTCGTTATACGTTCTTCGTTACACGTTATACGTTATACGTTATGCGTTATACGTTATACGTTATACGTTATACGTTATACGTTATACGTTATACGTTATACGTTATACGTTATACGTTATACGTTATACGTTATACGTTATACGTTATACGTTATACGTTATACGTTATACGTTATACGTTATACGTTCTACGTTATACGTTTGACATTATACGTTATACGTTATACGTTATACGTTATACGTTATACGTTATACGTTATACGTTATACGTTATACGTTATACGTTATACGTTATACGTTATACGTTATACGTTATACGTTATACGTTATACTTTATACGTTATACGTTACACGTGATACGTTATACGTTATACGTAATATGTAATACGTCATACGTTATACGTTATACGTTATACGTTATACGTTATACGTTATACGTTATACGTTATACGTTATACGTTATACGTAATACGTTATACGTTATACGTTCTACGTTATACGTTTGACATTATACGTTATACGTTAGACGTTATACGTTATACGTTATACGTTATAAATTATACGTTATACGTTATACGTTATACGTTATACGTTATACGTTATACGTTATACGTCATACGTTATACGTTATACGTTATACGTTATACGTTATACCTTATACGTTATACGGTATACGTTATACGTTATACGATATACGTTATACGATATACGTTATACGTTATTCGTTATACGTTCTTCGTTACACGTTATACGTTATACGTTATGCGTTATACGTTTTACGTTATTCGTTATACGTTATACGTTATACGTTACACGTTATACGTTATACGTAATATGTAATGCGTCATACGTTTTACGTTATTCGTTATACGTTTTTCGTTACAAGTTATACGTTATACGTTATACGTTATAAGTTATACGTCATAAGTTATACGATCCACGTTATACGTTATACGAAATATGTAATACGTAATACGTTTTACGTTATTCGATATACGTTCTTCGTTACACGTTATACGTTATACGTTATGCGATATACGTTTTACGTTATTCGTGATACGTTATACGTTATACGTTATACGTTATACGTTATACGTTATACGTTATACGGTATACGTTATACGTTATACGTTATACGTTATACGTTATACGTTATACGTAATACGTTATACGTTATACGTTATACGTTATAGGTTATACGTTATACGTTATACGTTATACGTTATACGTTATACGTTATACGTTATACGTTATACGTTACACGTTATACGTTATACGTAATATGTAATGCGTCATACGTTTTACGTTATTCGTTATACGTTTTTCGTTACAAGTTATACGTTATACGTTATACGTTATAAGTTATACGTCATAAGTTATACGATCCACGTTATACGCTATACGAAATATGTAATACGTTATACGTTATACGTTATACGTTATACGTTACACATTATACGTTTTACGATATACGTTATACGTTATACGTTATACGTTATACGTTATACGTTACACGTTATACGTTATACGTTATACGTTATACGTTATACGTTATACGTTATACGTTATACGTTATACGTTATACGTTGTACGTTATACGTTTTACGTTACACGTTATACGTTATACGTTATACGTTATACGTTATACGTTATACGTTATACGTTATACGTTATACGTTATACGTTATACGTTATACGATATACGTTATACGATATACGTTATACGTTATTCGTTATACGTTCTTCGTTACACGTTATACGTTATACGTTATGTGTTATACGTTATACGTTATACGTTATACGTTATACGTTATTCGTTATACGTAATACGTTATACGTTATACGTTATACGTTATACGTTATACGTTATACGTTATACGTCATACGTTATACGTTATACGTTATACGTTATACGTTATACGATATACGTTATACGATATACGTTATACGTCATACGTTATACGTTATACGTTATACGTTATGCGTTATACGTTATACGTTATACGTCATACGTTATACGTTATACGGTATACGTTATACGTTATACGATATACGTTATACGATATACGTTATACGTTATTCGTTATACGTTCTTCGTTACACGTTATACGTTATACGTTATGCGTTATACGTTTTACGTTATTCGTTATACGTTATACGTTATACGTTACACGTTATACGTTATACGTAATATGTAATGCGTCATACGTTTTACGTTATTCGTTATACGTTTTTCGTTACAAGTTATACGTTATACGTTATACGTTATAAGTTATACGTCATAAGTTATACGTAATACGTTATACGTTATACGTTATACGTTATACGTTATACGTTATACGTTATACGATATACGTTATACGTTATTCGTTATACGTTATACGTTATAGGCTATACGTTATACGTTATACGTTATACGTTATACGTTATACGTTATACGTTATACGTTATACGTTATACGTTATACGTTATACGTTATACGTTATACGTTATACGTTATACGTTATACGATATACGTTATACGATATACGTTATACGTCATACGTTATACGTTATACGTTATACGTTATACGTTATACGTTATACGTTATACGTTATACGTTATACGTTATACGTTATTCGTTATACGTTACACGTTACACGTTATACGTTACACGTTATACGTTACGCGTTATACGTTACACGTTATACGTTACACGTTATACGTTACACGTTATACGTTATACGTTATACGTTATACGCTATACGTTATACGTTTTACGTTACACGTTATACGTTATACGTTATACGTTATACGTTATACGTTATACGTTATACGTTATACGTTATACGTTATACGTTATACGTCATAGGGTATACGTTATACGTTATACGTTATGCGTTATACGTTATGCGTTATTCGTTTCACGTTATTCGTTATACGTTATACGTTATACGTTATACGTTATACGTTATACGTTATACGCTATACGTTATACGTTTTACGTTACACGTTATACGTTATACGTTATACGTTATACGTTATACGTTATACGTTATACGTCATACCTTATACGTTATACGGTATACGTTATACGTTATACGTTATACGATATACGTTATACGATATACGTTATACGTTATTCGTTATACGTTCTTCGTTACACGTTATACGTTATACGTTATGCGTTATACGTTTTACGTTATTCGTTATACGTTATACGTTATACGTTACACGTTATACGTTATACGTAATATGTAATGCGTCATACGTTTTACGCTATTCGTTATACGTTTTTCGTTACAAGTTATACGTTATACGTTATACGTTATAAGTTATACGTCATAAGTTATACGATCCACGTTATACGTTATACGAAATATGTAATACGTAATACGTTTTACGTTATTCGATATACGTTCTTCGTTACACGTTATACGTTATACGTTATGCGATATACGTTTTACGTTATTCGTGATACGTTATACGTTATACGTTATACGTTATACGTTATACGTTATACGTTATACGGTATACGTTATACGTTATACGTTATACGTTATACGTTATACGTTATACGTAATACGTTATACGTTATACGTTATACGTTATAGGTTATACGTTATACGTTATACGTTATACGTTATACGTTATACGTTATACGTTATACGTTACACGTTATACGTTATACGTAATATGTAATGCGTCATACGTTTTACGTTATTCGTTATACGTTTTTCGTTACAAGTTATACGTTATACGTTATACGTTATAAGTTATACGTCATAAGTTATACGATCCACGTTATACGCTATACGAAATATGTAATACGTTATACGTTATACGTTATACGTTATACGTTACACATTATACGTTTTACGATATACGTTATACGTTATACGTTATACGTTATACGTTATACGTTACACGTTATACGTTATACGTTATACGTTATACGTTATACGTTATACGTTATACGTTATACGTTATACGTTATACGTTGTACGTTATACGTTTTACGTTACACGTTATACGTTATACGTTATACGTTATACGTTATACGTCATACGTTTTACGTTATTCGTTATACGTTTTTCGTTACAAGTTATACGTTATACGTTATACGTTATAAGTTATACGTCATAAGTTATACGATCCACGTTATACGTTATACGAAATATGTAATACGTAATACGTTTTACGTTATTCGATATACGTTCTTCGTTACACGTTATACGTTATACGTTATGCGATATACGTTTTACGTTATTTGTGACACGTTATACGTTATACGTTATACGTTATACGTTATACGTTATACGTTATACGGTATACGTTATACGTTATACGTTATACGTTATACGTTATACGTTATACGTAATACGTTATACGTTATACGTTATACGTTATAGGTTATACGTTATACGTTATACGTTATACGTTATACGTTATACGTTATACGTTATACGTTACACGTTATACGTTATACGTAATATGTAATGCGTCATACGTTTTACGTTATTCGTTATACGTTTTTCGTTACAAGTTATACGTTATACGTTATACGTTATAAGTTATACGTCATAAGTTATACGATCCACGTTATACGCTATACGAAATATGTAATACGTTATACGTTATACGTTATACGTTATACGTTACACATTATACGTTTTACGATATACGTTATACGTTATACGTTATACGTTATACGTTATACGTTACACGTTATACGTTATACGTTATACGTTATACGTTATACGTTATACGTTATACGTTATACGTTATACGTTATACGTTGTACGTTATACGTTTTACGTTACACGTTATACGTTATACGTTATACGTTATACGTTATACGTTATACGTTATACGTTATACGTTATACGTTATACGTTATACGATATACGTTATACGATATACGTTATACGTTATTCGTTATACGTTCTTCGTTACACGTTATACGTTATACGTTATGTGTTATACGTTATACGTTATACGTTATACGTTATACGTTATTCGTTATACGTAATACGTTATACGTTATACGTTATACGTTATACGTTATACGTTATACGTTATACGTCATACGTTATACGTTATACGTTATACGTTATACGATATACGTTATACGATATACGTTATACGTCATACGTTATACGTTATACGTTATACGTTATGCGTTATACGTTATACGTTATACGTCATACGTTATACGTTATACGGTATACGTTATACGTTATACGATATACGTTATACGATATACGTTATACGTTATTCGTTATACGTTCTTCGTTACACGTTATACGTTATACGTTATGCGTTATACGTTTTACGTTATTCGTTATACGTTATACGTTATACGTTACACGTTATACGTTATACGTAATATGTAATGCGTCATACGTTTTACGTTATTCGTTATACGTTTTTCGTTACAAGTTATACGTTATACGTTATACGTTATAAGTTATACGTCATAAGTTATACGATCCACGTTATACGTTATACGAAATATGTAATACGTAATACGTTTTACGTTATTCGTTATACGTTCTTCGTTACACGTTATACGTTATACGTTATGCGATATACGTTTTACGTTATTCGTGATACGTTATACGTTATACGTTATACGTTATACGTTATACGTTATACGTTATACGGTATACGTTATACGTTATACGTTATACGTTATACGTTATACGTTATACGTAATACGTTATACGTTATACGTTATACGTTATAGGTTATACGTTATACGTTATACGTTATACGTTATACGTTATACGTTATACGTTACACGTTATACGTTATACGTAATATGTAATGCGTCATACGTTTTACGTTATTCGTTATACGTTTTTCGTTACAAGTTATACGTTATACGTTATACGTTATAAGTTATACGTCATAAGTTATACGATCCACGTTATACGCTATACGAAATATGTAATACGTTATACGTTATACGTTATACGTTATACGTTACACATTATACGTTTTACGATATACGTTATACGTTATACGTTATACGTTATACGTTACACGTTATACGTTATACGTTATACGTTATAGGTTATACGTTATACGTTATACGTTATACGTTATACGTTATACGTTATACGTTATACGTTTTACGTTACACGTTATACGTTATACGTTATACGTTATACGTTATACGTTATACGTTATACGTTATACGTTATACGTTATACGTTATACGATATACGTTATACGATGTACGTTATACGTTATTCGTTATACGTTCTTCGTTACACGTTATACGTTATACGTTATGCGTTATACGTTATACGTTATACGTTATACGTTATACGTTATACGTTATACGTAATACGTTATACGTTATACGTTATACGTTATACGTTATACGTTATACGTTATACGTCATACGTTATACGTTATACGTTATACGTTATACGATATACGTTATACGATATACGTTATACGTCATACGTTATACGTTATACGTTATACGTTATACGTTATACGTTATACGCTATGCGTTATGCGTTATAGGATATACGTTATGCGTTACAGGATATACGTTATACGTTATACGTTATAGGTCATACCTTATACGTGATACGTCATACGTTATATGTTATACGTTATATGTTATACGTTATACGTTATACGTTATACGTTAGACGTTATACGTTATACGTTATACGTTATACGTTATACGTTATACGTTATACGTTATACGTTATACGTTCTACGTTATACGTTTTACGTTATACGTTATACGTTATACATTATACGTTGTACGTTATACGTTATGCGTTATACGTTCTACGTTATTCGTTATACGTTATACGTTATACGTCATACGTTACACGTTATACGTTATACGTTATACGTTATAGGATATACGTTATACGTTATACGTTATACGTTATACGTTATACGTTATACGTTATACGTTTTACGTTACACGTTATACGTTATACGTTATACGTTATACGTTATACGTTATACGTTATACGTTATACGTTATACGTTATACGTTATACGTTATACGTTATACGATATACGTTATACGATATACGTTATACGTTATTCGTTATACGTTCTTCGTTACACGTTATACGTTATACGTTATGCGTTATACGTTATACGTTATACGTTATACGTTATACGTAATATGTAATGCGTCATACGTTTTACGTTATTCGTTACACGTTTTTCGTTACAAGTTATACGTTATACGTTATACGTTATACGTTATACGTTATACGTTATACGTTATACGTTATACGTTATACGTTATACGATATACGTTATACGATGTACGTTATACGTTATTCGTTATACGTTCTTCGTTACACGTTATACGTTATACGTTATGCGTTATACGTTATACGTTATACGTTATACGTTATACGTTATACGTTATACGTAATACGTTATACGTTATACGTTATACGTTATACGTTATACGTTATACGTTATACGTCATACGTTATACGTTATACGTTATACGTTATACGATATACGTTATACGATATACGTTATACGTCATACGTTATACGTTATACGTTATACGTTATACGTTATACGTTATACGCTATGCGTTATGCGTTATAGGATATACGTTATGCGTTACAGGATATACGTTATACGTTATACGTTATAGGTCATACCTTATACGTGATACGTCATACGTTATATGTTATACGTTATATGTTATACGTTATACGTTATACGTTATACGTTAGACGTTATACGTTATACGTTATACGTTATACGTTATACGTTATACGTTATACGTTATACGTTATACGTTATACGTTCTACGTTATACGTTTTACGTTATACGTTATACGTTATACATTATACGTTGTACGTTATACGTTATGCGTTATACGTTCTACGTTATTCGTTATACGTTATACGTTATACGTCATACGTTACACGTTATACGTTATACGTTATACGTTATAGGATATACGTTATACGTTATACGTTATACGTTATACGTTATACGTTATACGTTATACGTTTTACGTTACACGTTATACGTTATACGTTATACGTTATACGTTATACGTTATACGTTATACGTTATACGTTATACGTTATACGTTATACGTTATACGTTATACGATATACGTTATACGATATACGTTATACGTTATTCGTTATACGTTCTTCGTTACACGTTATACGTTATACGTTATGCGTTATACGTTATACGTTATACGTTATACGTTATACGTTATACGTTATACGTTATACGTTATACGTTATACGTTATACGTTATACGTTATACGTAATATGTAATGCGTCATACGTTTTACGTTATTCGTTACACGTTTTTCGTTACAAGTTATACGTTATACGTTATACGTTATACGTTATACGTTATACGTTATACGTTATACGTTATACGTTATACGTTATACGTTATACGTTATACGTTATACGTTATACGTTATACGTTATACGTTATACGTTATACGTTATACGTTATACGTTATACGTAATACGTTATACGTTATACGTTCTACGTTATACGTTATACGTTATATGTTATACGTTATACGTTATACGTTATACGTTAGACGTTATACGTTATACGTTATACGTTATACGTTATACGTTATACGTTATACGTTATACGTTATACGTTATACGTTCTACGTTATACGTTTTACGTTATACGTTATACGTTATACATTATACGTTGTACGTTATACGTTATGCGTTATACGTTCTACGTTATTCGTTATACGTTATACGTTATACGTTATACGTTATACGTTATACGTTATACGTTATACGTTATACGTTATACGTTATACGTTATACGTTATACGTTATACGTTATACGTTATACGTTATACGTTATACGTTTTACGTTATACGTTATACGTTATACGTTATACGTTATACGTCATACGTTATACGTTATACGTTATACGTTATACGATATACGTTATACGATATACGTTATACGTCATACGTTATACGTTATACGATATACGTAATACGTTATTCGTTATACGTTATACGTTATAGGCTATACGTTATACGTTATACGTTATACGTTATACGTTATACGTTATACGTTATACGTTATACGTTGTACGTTGTACGTTATACGTTATACGTTATACGTTATACGTTATACGTTATACGTTATACGTTATACGTAATATGTAATGCGTCATACGTTTTACGTTATTCGTTATACGTTTTTCGTTACAAGTTATACGTTATACGTTATACGTTATAAGCTATACGTCATAAGTTATACGATCCACGTTATGCGCTATACGAAATATGTAATACGTTATACGTTATACGTTATACGTTATACGTTACACATTATACGTTTTACGATATACGTTATACGTTATACGTTATACGTTATACGTTATACGTTACACGTTATACGTTATACGTTATACGTTATACGTTATACGTTATACGTTATACGTTATACGTTATACGTTATACGTTGTACGTTATACGTTATACGTTACACGTTATACGTTATACGTTATACGTTATACGTTATACGTTATACGTTATACGTTATACGTTATACGTTATACGTTATACGATATACGTTATACGTTATACGTTATACGTTCTACGTTATACGTTTTACGTTATACGTTATACGTTATACATTATACGTTGTACGTTATTCGTTATACGTTATACGTTATACGTTATACGTTATACGTTATACGTTATACGTTATACGTTATACGTTATACGTTATACGTTATACGTTATACGTTATACGTTATACGTTATACGTTATACGTTATACGTTATACGTTTTACGTTATACGTTATACGTTATACGTTATACGTCATACGTTATACGTTATACGTTATACGTTATACGATATACGTTATACGATATACGTTATACGTCATACGTTATACGTTATACGATATACGTAATACGTTATTCGTTATACGTTATACGTTATAGGCTATACGTTATACGTTATACGTTATACGTTATACGTTATACGTTATACGTTATACGTTATACGTTGTACGTTGTACGTTATACGTTATACGTTATACGTTATACGTTATACGTTATACGTTATACGTTATACGTAATATGTAATGCGTCATACGTTTTACGTTATTCGTTATACGTTTTTCGTTACAAGTTATACGTTATACGTTATACGTTATAAGCTATACGTCATAAGTTATACGATCCACGTTATGCGCTATACGAAATATGTAATACGTTATACGTTATACGTTATACGTTATACGTTACACATTATACGTTTTACGATATACGTTATACGTTATACGTTATACGTTATACGTTATACGTTACACGTTATACGTTATACGTTATACGTTATACGTTATACGTTATACGTTATACGTTATACGTTATACGTTATACGTTGTACGTTATACGTTATACGTTACACGTTATACGTTATACGTTATACGTTATACGTTATACGTTATACGTTATACGTTATACGTTATACGTTATACGTTATACGATATACGTTATACGTTATACGTTATACGTTCTACGTTATACGTTTTACGTTATACGTTATACGTTATACATTATACGTTGTACGTTATTCGTTATACGTTATACGTTATACGTTATACGTTATACGTTATACGTTATACGTTATACGTTATACGTTATACGTTATACGTTATACGTTATACGTTATACGTTATACGTTATACGTTATACGTTATACGTTATACGTTTTACGTTATACGTTATACGTTATACGTTATACGTTATACGTCATACGTTATACGTTATACGTTATACGTTATACGATATACGTTATACGATATACGTTATACGTCATACGTTATACGTTATACGATATACGTAATACGTTATTCGTTATACGTTATACGTTATAGGCTATACGTTATACGTTATACGTTATACGTTATACGTTATACGTTATACGTTATACGTTATACGTTGTACGTTGTACGTTATACGTTATACGTTATACGTTATACGTTATACGTTATACGTTATACGTTATAAGTAATATGTAATGCGTCATACGTTTTACGTTATTCGTTATACGTTTTTCGTTACAAGTTATACGTTATACGTTATACGTTATAAGTTATACGTTATACGATATACGTTATACGATATACGTTATACGTTATTCGTTATACGTTCTTCGTTACACGTTATACGTTATACGTTATGCGTTATACGTTTTACGTTATTCGTTATACGTTATACGTTATACGTTACACGTTATACGTTATACGTAATATGTAATGCGTCATACGTTTTACGTTATTCGTTATACGTTTTTCGTTACAAGTTATACGTTATACGTTATACGTTATAAGTTATACGTCATAAGTTATACGATCCACGTTATACGTTATACGAAATATGTAATACGTAATACGTTTTACGTTATTCGTTATACGTTCTTCGTTACACGTTATACGTTATACGTTATGCGATATACGTTTTACGTTATTCGTGATACGTTATACGTTATACGTTATACGTTATACGTTATACGTTATACGTTATACGGTATACGTTATACGTTATACGTTATACGTTATACGTTATACGTTATACGTAATACGTTATACGTTATACGTTATACGTTATAGGTTATACGTTATACGTTATACGTTATACGTTATACGTTATACGTTATACGTTACACGTTATATGTTATACGTAATATGTAATGCGTCATACGTTTTACGTTATTCGTTATACGTTTTTCGTTACAAGTTATACGTTATACGTTATACGTTATAAGTTATACGTCATAAGTTATACGATCCACGTTATACGCTATACGAAATATGTAATACGTTATACGTTATACGTTATACGTTATACGTTACACATTATACGTTTTACGATATACGTTATACGTTATACGTTATACGTTATACGTTACACGTTATACGTTATACGTTATACGTTATAGGTTATACGTTATACGTTATACGTTATACGTTATACGTTATACGTTATACGTTATACGTTTTACGTTACACGTTATACGTTATACGTTATACGTTATACGTTATACGTTATACGTTATACGTTATACGTTATACGTTATACGTTATACGATATACGTTATACGATGTACGTTATACGTTATTCGTTATACGTTATACGTTATACGTTATACGTTACACATTATACGTTTTACGATATACGTTATACGTCATACGTTATACGTTATACGATATACGTAATACGTTATTCGTTATACGTTATACGTTATAGGCTATACGTTATACGTTATACGTTATACGTTATACGTTATACGTTATACGTTATACGTTATACGTTGTACGTTGTACGTTATACGTTATACGTTATACGTTATACGTTATACGTTATACGTTATACGTTATACGCTATGCGTTATGCGTTATAGGATATACGTTATGCGTTACAGGATATACGTTATACGTTATACGTTATAGGTCATACCTTATACGTGATACGTCATACGTTATATGTTATACGTTATATGTTATACGTTATACGTTATACGTTATACGTTAGACGTTATACGTTATACGTTATACGTTATACGTTATACGTTATACGTTATACGTTATACGTTATACGTTCTACGTTATACGTTTTACGTTATACGTTATACGTTATACATTATACGTTGTACGTTATACGTTATGCGTTATACGTTCTACGTTATTCGTTATACGTTATACGTTATACGTCATACGTTACACGTTATACGTTATACGTTATACGTTATAGGATATACGTTATACGTTATACGTTATACGTTATACGTTATACGTTATACGTTATACGTTTTACGTTACACGTTATACGTTATACGTTATACGTTATACGTTATACGTTATACGTTATACGTTATACGTTATACGTTATACGTTATACGTTATACGTTATACGTTATACGTTATACGATATACGTTATACGATATACGTTATACGTTATTCGTTATACGTTCTTCGTTACACGTTATACGTTATACGTTATGCGTTATACGTTATACGTTATACGTTATACGTTATACGTTATACGTTATACGTTATACGTTATACGTTATACGTTATACGTTATACGTTATACGTAATATGTAATGCGTCATACGTTTTACGTTATTCGTTACACGTTTTTCGTTACAAGTTATACGTTATACGTTATACGTTATACGTTATACGTTATACGTTATACGTTATACGTTATACGTTATACGTTATACGTTATACGTTATACGTTATACGTTATACGTTATACGTTATACGTTATACGTTATACGTAATACGTTATACGTTATACGTTCTACGTTATACGTTATACGTTATATGTTATACGTTATACGTTAGACGTTATACGTTATACGTTATACGTTATACGTTATACGTTATACGTTATACGTTATACGTTATACGTTATACGTTCTACGTTATACGTTCTACGTTATACGTTATACGTTATACATTATACGTTGTACGTTATACGTTATGCGTTATACGTTCTACGTTATTCGTTATACGTTATACGTTATACGTTATACGTTATACGTTATACGTTATACGTTATACGTTATACGTTATACGTTATACGTTATACGTTATACGTTATACGTTATACGTTATACGTTATACGTTATACGTTTTACGTTATACGTTATACGTTATACGTTATACGTTATACGTCATACGTTATACGTTATACGTTATACGTTATACGATATACGTTATACGATATACGTTATACGTCATACGTTATACGTCATACGATATACGTAATACGTTATTCGTTATACGTTATACGTTATAGGCTATACGTTATACGTTATACGTTATACGTTATACGTTATACGTTATACGTTATACGTTATACGTTGTACGTTGTACGTTATACGTTATACGTTATACGTTATACGTTATACGTTATACGTTATACGTTATACGTTATACGTTATACGTTACATGCTATACGTTATACGTTATACGTTATACGTTATACGTTATACGTTATACGTTTCACGTTATACGTTATACGTTACACGTTATACGTTACACGTTATACGTTACACGTTATACGTTATACGTTATACGTAATATGTAATGCGTCATACGTTTTACGTTATTCGTTATACGTTTTTCGTTACAAGTTATACGTTATACGTTATACGTTATACGTTATACGTTATACGTTATACGTTACACATTATACGTTTTACGATATACGTTACACGTTATACGTTATACGTTATACATTATACGTTACACGTTATACGTTATACGTTATACGTTATACGTTATACGTTATACGTTATGCGTTATACGTTCAAGGTTATTCGTTATACGTTATACGTTATACTTTATACGTTATACGTTATACGTTATACGTTGTACGTTCTACGTTATACGTTATACGTTATACATTATACGTTGTACGTTATACGTTATGCGTTATACGTTGTACGTTATTCGTTATACGTTATACGTTATACGTTATACGTTATACGTTATACGTTATACGTTATACGTTATACGTTATGCGTTATAGGATATACGCTATGCGTTATGCGTTATAGGATATACGTTATGCGTTATAGGATATACGTTATACGTTATACGTTATACGTTATACGTTATACGTTATAAGATATATGTTATACGTTATACGTTATACGTTATACGCTATACGCTATGCGTTATGCGTTATAGGATATACGTTATGCGTTACAGGATATACGTTATACGTTATAGATTATAGGTCATACCTTATACGTGATACGTCATACGTTATATGTTATACGTTATATGTTATACGTTATACGTTATACGCTATGCGTTATGCGTTATAGGATATACGTTATGCGTTATAGGATATACGCTATGCGTTATGCGTTATAGGATATACGTTATACGTTATAGGATATACGTTATACGTTATACGGTATAGGTCATACCTTATACGTGATACGTCCTACGTTATATGTTATACGTTATACGTTATACGTTATACGTTATACGTTATACGTTATACGTTATACGTTATACGTTATACGTTATACGTTATACGTTATACGTTATACGTAATATGTAATGCGTCATACGTTTTACGTTATTCGTTACACGTTTTTCGTTACACGTTATACGTTATACGTTAGCGTTATACGTTTTACGTTATTCGTTATACGTTATACGTTACACGTTATACGTTACACGTTACACGTTATACGTTATACGTAATATGTAATGCGTCATACGTTTTACGTTATTCGTTACACGTTTTTCGTTACAAGTTATACGTTATACGTTATACGTTATACGTTATACGTTATACGTTATACGTTATACGTTATACGTTATACGTTATACCTTATACGTTATACGTTATACGTTATACGTTATACGTTATACGTTATATGTCATACGTTATACGTTATACGTTATACGTTATACGATATACGTTATACGATATACGTTATACGTCATACGTTATACGTTATACGTTATACGTTATTCGATATACGTTATACGTTATACGTTATACGTTCTTCGTTACACGTTATACGTTATACGTTATGCGTTATACGTTTTACGTTATTCGTTATACGTTATACGTTATACGTTACACGTTATACGTTATACGTAATATGTAATGCGTCATACGTTTTACGTTATTCGTTACACGTTTTTCGTTACAAGTTATACATTATACGTTATACGTTATACGTTATACGTTATACGTTATACGTTATACGTTATACGTTATACGTTATACGTTATACGTTATACGTTATACGTTATACGTTATACGTTATACGTTATACGTTATACGTTATACGTTATACGTTATACGTTATACGTTATACGTTATACGTTATACGTTATACGTTATACGTTATACGATATATGTTATACGTTATACGTTATACGTTATACGCTATACGCTATGCGTTATGCGTTATAGGATATACGTTATACGTTATACGATATATGTTATACGTTATACGTTATACGTTATACGCTATACGCTATGCGTTATGCGTTATAGGATATACGTTATGCGTTACAGGATATACGTTATACGTTATACGTTATAGGTCATACCTTATACGTGATACGTCATACGTTATATGTTATACGTTATACGTTATACGTTATACGTTATACGTTATACGTTATACGTTACACGTTATACATTATACGTTATACGTTATACGTTATACGTTATACGTTATACGTTATACGTTATACGTTATACGTTATACGTTATACGTTATACGTTATACGTTATACGTTATACGTTATACGTTATACGTTATACGTTATACGTTATACGTTATACGTTATACGTTATACGTTATACGTTATACTTTATACGTTATACGTTATACGTTATACGTTATACGTTATACGTCATACGTTATACGTTATACGTTATACGTTATACGTTATACGTTATACGTTATACGTTATACTATACGTTATACGTTATACGTTATACGTTATACGTTATACGATATATGTTATTCGTTATACGTTATACGTTAAACGCTATACGCTATGCGTTATGCGTTATAGGATATACGTTATGCGTTACAGGATATACGTTATACGTTATACGTTATAGGTCATACCTTATACGTGATACGTCATACGTTATACGTTATACGTTATACGTTATACGTCATACGTTATACGTTATACGTTATACGTTATACGTTATACGTTATACGTTATACGTTATACGTTATACGTTATACGTTATACGTTATACGTTATATGTCATACGTTATACGTTATACGTTATACGTTATACGATATACGTTATACGATATACGTTATACGTCATACGTTATACGTTATACGTTATACGTTATTCGATATACGTTATACGTTATACGTTATACGTTCTTCGTTACACGTTATACGTTATACGTTATGCGTTATACGTTTTACGTTATTCGTTATACGTTATACGTTATACG
The DNA here is from genome assembly GCF_051014685.1 of Ptiloglossa arizonensis. NCBI lineage: Eukaryota > Metazoa > Arthropoda > Insecta > Hymenoptera > Colletidae > Ptiloglossa > Ptiloglossa arizonensis. The sequence continues at coordinate 57,316 of NW_027479752.1, forward strand.
TTACACGTTATACGTTATACGTAATATGTAATGCGTCATACGTTTTACGTTATTCGTTACACGTTTTTCGTTACAAGTTATACATTATACGTTATACGTTATACGTTATACGTTATACGTTATACGTTATACGTTATACGTTATACGTTATACGTTATACGTTATACGTTATACGTTATACGTTATACGTTATACGTTATACGTTATACGTTATACGTTATACGTTATACGTTATACGTTATACGTTATACGTTACACGTTATACGTTATACGTTATACGTTATACGTTATACGTTATACGTTATACTTTATACGTTATACGTTATACGTTATACGTTATACGTTATACGTCATACGTTATACGTTATACGTTATACGTTATACGTTATACGTTATACGTTATACGTTATACGTTATACGTTGTACGTTATACTATACGTTATACGTTATACGTTATACGTTATACGTTATACGATATATGTTATTCGTTATACGTTATACGCTATACGCTATGCGTTATGCGTTATAGGATATACGTTATGCGTTACAGGATATACGTTATACGTTATACGTTATAGGTCATACCTTATACGTGATACGTCATACGTTATACGTTATACGTTATACGTTATACGTCATACGTTATACGTTATACGTTATACGTTATACGATATACGTTATACGATATACGTTATACGTCATACGTTATACGTTATACGTTATACGTTATACGATATACGTTATACGTTATACGTTATACGTCATAGGTTATACGTTATACGTTATACGATATATGTTATACGTTATACGTTATACGTTATACGCTATGCGCTATGCGTTATGCGTTATAGGATATACGTTATGCGTTACAGGATATACGTTATACGTTATACGTTATAGGTCATACCTTATACGTGATACGTCATACGTTATATGTTATACGTTATATGTTATACGTTATACGTTATACGCTATGCGTTATGCGTTATAGGATATACGTTATGCGTTCTAGGATATACGTTATACGTTATACGTTATAGGTCATACCTTATACGTGATACGTCATACGTTATATGTTATACGTTATACGTTATACGTTATACGTTATACGTTATACGTTATACGTTACACGTTATACATTATACGTTATACGTTATACTTTATACGTTATACGTTATACGTTATACGTTATACGTTATACGTTATACGTTATACGTTATACGTTATACGTTATACGTTATACGTTATACGTTATACTATATACGTTATACGTTCTACGTTATACGTTTTACGTTATACGTTATACGTTATACGTTATACGTTATACGTTATACGCTATGCGTTATACGTTATAGGATATACGTTATGCGTTATAGGATATACGTTATACGTTATACGTTATACGTTATACGTTATACGTTATACGTTATACGTTATACGTTATACGTTATACGTTATACGTTATATGTCATACGTTATACGTTATACGTTATACGTTATACGATATACGTTATACGATATACGTTATACGTCATACGTTATACGTTATACGTTATACGTTATTCGATATACGTTATACGTTATACGTTATACGTTCTTCGTTACACGTTATACGTTATACGTTATGCGTTATACGTTTTACGTTATTCGTTATACGTTATACGTTATACGTTACACGTTATACGTTATACGTAATATGTAATGCGTCATACGTTTTACGTTATTCGTTACACGTTTTTCGTTACAAGTTATACATTATACGTTATACGTTATACGTTATACGTTATACGTTATACGTTATACGTTATACGTTATACGTTATACGTTATACGTTATACGTTATACGTTATACGTTATACGTTATACGTTATACGTTATACGTTATACGTTATACGTTATACGTTATACGTTATACGTTATACGTTATACGATATATGTTATACGTTATACGTTATACGTTATACGCTATACGCTATGCGTTATGCGTTATAGGATATACGTTATGCGTTACAGGATATACGTTATACGTTATACGTTATAGGTCATACCTTATACGTGATACGTCATACGTTATATGTTATACGTTATACGTTATACGTTATACGTTATACGTTATACGTTATACGTTATACGTTACACGTTATACATTATACGTTATACGTTATACGTTATACGTTATACGTTATACGTTATACGTTATACGTTATACGTTATACGTTATACGTTATACGTTATACGTTATACGTTATACGTTATACGTTATACGTTATACGTTATACGTTATACGTTATACGTTATACGTTATACGTTATACGTTATACTTTATACGTTATACGTTATACGTTATACGTTATACGTTATACGTCATACGTTATACGTTATACGTTATACGTTATACGTTATACGTTATACGTTATACGTTATACTATACGTTATACGTTATACGTTATACGTTATACGTTATACGATATATGTTATTCGTTATACGTTATACGTTATACGCTATACGCTATGCGTTATGCGTTATAGGATATACGTTATGCGTTACAGGATATACGTTATACGTTATACGTTATAGGTCATACCTTATACGTGATACGTCATACGTTATACGTTATACGTTATACGTTATACGTCATACGTTATACGTTATACGTTATACGTTATACGTTATACGTTATACGTTATACGTTATACGTTATACGTTATACGTTATACGTTATACGTTATATGTCATACGTTATACGTTATACGTTATACGTTATACGATATACGTTATACGATATACGTTATACGTCATACGTTATACGTTATACGTTATACGTTATTCGATATACGTTATACGTTATACGTTATACGTTCTTCGTTACACGTTATACGTTATACGTTATGCGTTATACGTTTTACGTTATTCGTTATACGTTATACGTTATACGTTACACGTTATACGTTATACGTAATATGTAATGCGTCATACGTTTTACGTTATTCGTTACACGTTTTTCGTTACAAGTTATACATTATACGTTATACGTTATACGTTATACGTTATACGTTATACGTTATACGTTATACGTTATACGTTATACGTTATACGTTATACGTTATACGTTATACGTTATACGTTATACGTTATACGTTATACGTTATACGTTATACGTTATACGTTATACGTTATACGTTATACGTTATACGTTATACGTTATACGTTATACGTTATACGTTATACGTTATACGTTATACGTTATACGTTATACGTTATACGTTATACGTTATACGTCATAGGTTATACGTTATACGTTATACGTTACACGTTATACGTTTTACGATATACGTTATACGTAATACGTTATACGTTATACGTTATACGTTATACGTTATACGTTATACGTTATACGTTACACATTATACGTTTTACGATATACGTTACACGTTATACGTTTTACGATATACGTTACACGTTATACGTTATACGTTATACATTATACGTTATACGTTATACGTTATACGTTATACGTTATACGTTATGCGTTATACGTTCTACGTTATTCGTTATACGTTATACGTTATACTTTATACGTTATACGTTATACGTTATACGTTGTACGTTCTACGTTATACGTTATACGTTATACATTATACGTTGTACGTTATACGTTATGCGTTATACGTTGTACGTTATTCGTTATACGTTATACGTTATACGTTATACGTTATACGTTATACGTTATACGTTATACGTTATGCGTTATAGGATATACGCTGTGCGTTATGCGTTATAGGATATACGTTATGCGTTATAGGATATACGTTATACGTTATACGGTATAGGTCATACCTCATACGTGATACGTCATACGTTATATGTTATACGTTATACGTTATACGTTATACGTTATACGTTATACGTTATACGTTATACGTTATACGTTATACGTTATACGTTATACTTTATACTTTATACGTTATACGTTATACGTTATACGTTATACGTTATACGTTATACGTCATAGGGTATACGTTATACGTTATACGTTATACGTTATACGTTATACGTTACACGTTATACGTTATATGTTATACGTTTTACGTTTTACGTTATACGTTATACGTTATACGCTATGCGTTATGCGTTATAGGATATACGTTATGCGTTACAGGATATACGTTATACGTTATACGTTATAGGTCATACCTTATACGTGATACGTCATACGTTATATGTTATACGTTATATGTTATACTTTATACGTTATACGTTATATGTTATACGTTATATGTTATACTTTATACGTTATACGTTAGACGTTATACGTTATACGTTATACGTTATACGTTATACGTTATACGTTATACGTTATACGTTATACGTTATACGTTCTACGTTATACGTTTTACGTTATACGTTATACGTTATACATTATACGTTGTACGTTATACGTTATGCGTTATACGTTATACGTTATTCGATATACGTTATACGTTATACGTTATACGTTATACGTTATACTATATACGTTATACGTTCTACGTTATACGTTTTACGTTATACGTTATACGTTATACGTTATACGTTATACGTTATACGCTATGCGTTATACGTTATAGGATATACGTTATGCGTTATAGGATATACGTTATACGTTATACGTTATACGTTATACGTTATACGTTATACGTTATACGTTATACGTTATACGTTATACGTTATACGTTATATGTCATACGTTATACGTTATACGTTATACGTTACACGATATACGTTATACGATATACGTTATACGTCATACGTTATACGTTATACGTTATACGTTATTCGATATACGTTATACGTTATACGTTATACGTTCTTCGTTACACGTTATACGTTATACGTTATGCGTTATACGTTTTACGTTATTCGTTATACGTTATACGTTATACGTTACACGTTATACGTTATACGTAATATGTAATGCGTCATACGTTTTACGTTATTCGTTACACGTTTTTCGTTACAAGTTATACATTATACGTTATACGTTATACGTTATACGTTATACGTTATACGTTATACGTTATACGTTATACGTTATACGTTATACGTTATACGTTATACGTTATACGTTATACGTTATACGTTATACGTTATACGTTATACGTTATACGTTATACGTTATACGTTATACGTTATACGTTATACGATATATGTTATACGTTATACGTTATACGTTATACGCTATACGCTATGCGTTATGCGTTATAGGATATACGTTATGCGTTACAGGATATACGTTATACGTTATACGTTATAGGTCATACCTTATACGTGATACGTCATACGTTATATGTTATACGTTATACGTTATACGTTATACGTTATACGTTATACGTTATACGTTATACGTTACACGTTATACATTATACGTTATACGTTATACGTTATACGTTATACGTTATACGTTATACGTTATACGTTATACGTTATACGTTATACGTTATACGTTATACGTTATACGTTATACGTTATACGTTATACGTTATATGTCATACGTTATACGTTATACGTTATACGTTATACGATATACGTTATACGATATACGTTATACGTCATACGTTATACGTTATACGTTATACGTTATTCGATATACGTTATACGTTATACGTTATACGTTCTTCGTTACACGTTATACGTTATACGTTATGCGTTATACGTTTTACGTTATTCGTTATACGTTATACGTTATACGTTACACGTTATACGTTATACGTAATATGTAATGCGTCATACGTTTTACGTTATTCGTTACACGTTTTTCGTTACAAGTTATACATTATACGTTATACGTTATACGTTATACGTTATACGTTATACATTATACGTTATACGTTATACGTTATACGTTATACGTTATACGTTATGCGTTATACGTTCTACGTTATTCGTTATACGTTATACGTTATACTTTATACGTTATACGTTATACGTTATACGTTGTACGTTCTACGTTATACGTTATACGTTATACGTTATACGTTATACGTTATACGTTATGCGTTATACGTTCTACGTTATTCGTTATACGTTATACGTTATACTTTATACGTTATACGTTATACGTTATACGTTGTACGTTCTACGTTATACGTTATACGTTATACATTATACGTTGTACGTTATACGTTATGCGTTATACGTTGTACGTTATTCGTTATACGTTATACGTTATACGTTATACGTTATACGTTATACGTTATACGTTATACGTTATGCGTTATAGGATATACGCTGTGCGTTATGCGTTATAGGATATACGTTATGCGTTATAGGATATACGTTATACGTTATACGGTATAGGTCATACCTCATACGTGATACGTCATACGTTATATGTTATACGTTATACGTTATACGTTATACGTTATACGTTATACGTTATACGTTATACGTTATACGTTATACGTTATACGTTATACTTTATACTTTATACGTTATACGTTATACGTTATACGTTATACGTTATACGTTATACGTCATAGGGTATACGTTATACGTTATACGTTATACGTTATACGTTATACGTTACACGTTATACGTTATATGTTATACGTTTTACGTTTTACGTTATACGTTATACGTTATACGCTATGCGTTATGCGTTATAGGATATACGTTATGCGTTACAGGATATACGTTATACGTTATACGTTATAGGTCATACCTTATACGTGATACGTCATACGTTATATGTTATACGTTATATGTTATACTTTATACGTTATACGTTATATGTTATACGTTATATGTTATACTTTATACGTTATACGTTAGACGTTATACGTTATACGTTATACGTTATACGTTATACGTTATACGTTATACGTTATACGTTATACGTTATACGTTCTACGTTATACGTTTTACGTTATACGTTATACGTTATACATTATACGTTGTACGTTATACGTTATGCGTTATACGTTATACGTTATTCGATATACGTTATACGTTATACGTTATACGTTATACGTTATACTATATACGTTATACGTTCTACGTTATACGTTTTACGTTATACGTTATACGTTATACGTTATACGTTATACGTTATACGCTATGCGTTATACGTTATAGGATATACGTTATGCGTTATAGGATATACGTTATACGTTATACGTTATACGTTATACGTTATACGTTATACGTTATACGTTATACGTTATACGTTATACGTTATACGTTATATGTCATACGTTATACGTTATACGTTATACGTTATACGATATACGTTATACGATATACGTTATACGTCATACGTTATACGTTATACGTTATACGTTATTCGATATACGTTATACGTTATACGTTATACGTTCTTCGTTACACGTTATACGTTATACGTTATGCGTTATACGTTTTACGTTATTCGTTATACGTTATACGTTATACGTTACACGTTATACGTTATACGTAATATGTAATGCGTCATACGTTTTACGTTATTCGTTACACGTTTTTCGTTACAAGTTATACATTATACGTTATACGTTATACGTTATACGTTATACGTTATACGTTATACGTTATACGTTATACGTTATACGTTATACGTTATACGTTATACGTTATACGTTATACGTTATACGTTATACGTTATACGTTATACGTTATACGTTATACGTTATACGTTATACGTTATACGTTATACGTTATACGTTATACGATATATGTTATACGTTATACGTTATACGTTATACGCTATACGCTATGCGTTATGCGTTATAGGATATACGTTATGCGTTACAGGATATACGTTATACGTTATACGTTATAGGTCATACCTTATACGTGATACGTCATACGTTATATGTTATACGTTATACGTTATACGTTATACGTTATACGTTATACGTTATACGTTATACGTTACACGTTATACATTATACGTTATACGTTATACGTTATACGTTATACGTTATACGTTATACGTTATACGTTATACGTTATACGTTATACGTTATACGTTATACGTTATACGTTATACGTTATACGTTATACGTTATATGTCATACGTTATACGTTATACGTTATACGTTATACGATATACGTTATACGATATACGTTATACGTCATACGTTATACGTTATACGTTATACGTTATTCGATATACGTTATACGTTATACGTTATACGTTCTTCGTTACACGTTATACGTTATACGTTATGCGTTATACGTTTTACGTTATTCGTTATACGTTATACGTTATACGTTACACGTTATACGTTATACGTAATATGTAATGCGTCATACGTTTTACGTTATTCGTTACACGTTTTTCGTTACAAGTTATACATTATACGTTATACGTTATACGTTATACGTTATACGTTATACGTTATACGTTATACGTTATACGTTATACGTTATACGTTATACGTTATACGTTATACGTTATACGTTATACGTTATACGTTATACGTTATACGTTATACGTTATACGTTATACGTTATACGTTATACGTTATACGTTATACGTTATACGTTATACTTTATACGTTATACGTTATACGTTATACGTTATACGTTATACGTCATACGTTATACGTTATACGTTATACGTTATACGTTATACGTTATACGTTATACGTTATACGTTATACTATACGTTATACGTTATACGTTATACGTTATACGTTATACGATATATGTTATTCGTTATACGTTATACGCTATACGCTATGCGTTATGCGTTATAGGATATACGTTATGCGTTACAGGATATACGTTATACGTTATACGTTATAGGTCATACCTTATACGTGATACGTCATACGTTATACGTTATACGTTATACGTTATACGTCATACGTTATACGTTATACGTTATACGTTATACGATATACGTTATACGATATACGTTATACGTCATACGTTATACGTTATACGTTATACGTTATACGATATACGTTATACGTTATACGTTATACGTCATAGGTTATACGTTATACGTTATACGATATATGTTATACGTTATACGTTATACGTTATACGCTATACGCTATGCGTTATGCGTTATAGGATATACGTTATGCGTTACAGGATATACGTTATACGTTATACGTTATAGGTCATACCTTATACGTGATACGTCATACGTTATATGTTATACGTTATATGTTATACGTTATACGTTATACGCTATGCGTTATGCGTTCTAGGATATACGTTATGCGTTCTAGGATATACGTTATACGTTATACGTTATAGGTCATACCTTATACGTGATACGTCATACGTTATATGTTATACGTTATACGTTATACGTTATACGTTATACGTTATACGTTATACGTTATACGTTATACGTTATACGTTATACGTTATACGTCATAGGTTATACGTTATACGTTATACGTTACACGTTATACGTTTTACGATATACGTTATACGTAATACGTTATACGTTATACGTTATACGTTATACGTTATACGTTATACGTTATACGTTACACATTATACGTTTTACGATATACGTTACACGTTATACGTTATACGTTATACATTATACGTTATACGTTATACGTTATACGTTATACGTTATACGTTATACGTTATACGTTATACGTTATACTTTATACGTTATACGTTATACGTTATACGTTATACGTTATACGTTATACGTTATACGTTATACGTTATACGTTATACGTTATACGTTATACGTTATACGTTATACGTTATACGTTATACGTTATACGTTATACGTTATACTATACGTTATACGTTATACGTTATACGTTATACGTTATGCGTTATACGTTCTACGTTATTCGTTATACGTTATACGTTATACTTTATACGTTATACGTTATACGTTATACGTTGTACGTTCTACGTTATTCGTTACACGTTTTTCGTTACAAGTTATACATTATACGTTATACGTTATACGTTATACGTTATACGTTATACGTTATACGTTATACGTTATACGTTATACGTTATACGTTATACGTTATACGTTATACGTTATACGTTATACGTTATACGTTATACGTTATACGTTATACGTTATACGTTATACGTTATACGTTATACGTTATACGTTATACGTTATACGTTATACGTTATACGTTATACGTTATACGTTATACGTTATACGTTATACGTTATACGTTATACGTTATACGTTATACGTTATACGTTATACGTTATACGTTATACGTTATACGTTATACGTTATACGTTACACATTATACGTTTTACGATATACGTTACACGTTATACGTTATACGTTATACATTATACGTTATACGTTATACGTTATACGTTATACGTTATACGTTATACGTTATACGTTATACGTTATACGTTATACTTTATACGTTATACGTTATACGTTATACGTTATACGTTATACGTTATACGTTATACGTTATACGTTATACGTTATACGTTATACGTTATACGTTATACGTTATACGTTATACGTTATACGTTATACGTTATACGATATACTATACGTTATACGTTATACGTTATACGTTATACGTTATGCGTTATACGTTCTACGTTATTCGTTATACGTTATACGTTATACTTTATACGTTATACGTTATACGTTATACGTTATACGTTATACGTTATACGTTATACGTTATACGTTATACGTTATACGTTATACGTTATACGTTATACGTTATACGTTATACGTTATACGTTATACGTTATACGTTATACGTTATACGTTATACGTTATACGTTATACGTTATACGTTATACGTTATACGTTATACTTTATACGTTATACGTTATACGTTATACGTTATACTATACGATATACGTTATACGTTATACGTTATACGTTATACGATATATGTTATACGTTATACGTTATACGTTATACGCTATACGCTATGCGTTATGCGTTATAGGATATACGTTATGCGTTACAGGATATACGTTATACGTTATACGTTATAGGTCATACCTTATACGTGATACGTCATACGTTATATGTTATACGTTATATGTTATACGTTATACGTTATACGCTATGCGTTATGCGTTATAGGATATACGTTATGCGTTCTAGGATATACGTTATACGTCATACGTTATACGTTATACGTTATACGTTATTCGATATACGTTATACGTTATACGTTATACGTTCTTCGTTACACGTTATACGTTATACGTTATACGTTATACGTTATACGTTATACGTTATACGTTATACGTTATACGTTATACGTTATACGTTATACGTTATACGTTATACGTTATATGTCATACGTTATACGTTATACGTTATACGTTATACGATATACGTTATACGATATACGTTATACGTCATACGTTATACGTTATACGTTATACGTTATTCGATATACGTTATACGTTATACGTTATACGATATACGTTATACGTTATACGTTATACGTTATACGTTATACTATACGTTATACGTTATACGTTATACGTTATACGTTATACGATATATGTTATTCGTTATACGTTATACGCTATACGCTATGCGTTATGCGTTATAGGATATACGTTATGCGTTACAGGATATACGTTATACGTTATACGTTATAGGTCATACCTTATACGTGATACGTCATACGTTATACGTTATACGTTATACGTTATACGTCATACGTTATACGTTATACGTTATACGTTATACGATATACGTTATACGATATACGTTATACGTCATACGTTATACGTTATACGTTATACGTTATACGATATACGTTATACGTTATACGTTATACGTTATACGTTATACGTTATATGTTATACGTTATACGTTATACGTTATACGTTATACGTTATACGTTATACGTTATACGTTATACGTTATACGTTATACGTTATACGTTATACGTTATACGTTATACGTTATACGTTATACGTTATACGTTATACGTTATACGTTATACGTTATACGTTATACGTTATACGTTATTCGTTATACGTTATACGTT